>NC_091574.1:19270538-19273038 GCF_042767895.1 Penaeus vannamei
TGCTCCTACTGCTTTATATTCTCCTTCTATTCTTCCTCCTGTTTCTCTGCCTCCCCTCCGTCCTCCCTCTTCATCCTTCTCCTCCTTGTCTTTCTCCCTCCCTCTTCCCCTCCTCCTCCTCCTCTCCCGCCTCCTATTGCACTACCACCCCCTCCTTCTCCTCGTTATCTCCTCCCCTTCCTTCTCCTCCTTCTCCTCCTCCCATCCTCCCCCTCCCCTTCCTCCTCCCCCTACCCCGTCCAGTCACACCAGGGGGGGGGGGGGCGACGACGACGACGTCCTGCCATGAGGAAAGGTCACATCGAGGGGTCATGGAGGGTCATGAGACAGAGCAATGGGTACAGCTCGACTCTGGACGGTTGCCAACGAAGGGAGAAAGTTAGTCATTTCTTATCTCCATTAACAACAACAGGTGCGAGAAAGACAGGTATTGCTAAATAAAAAAAGAAGCTGATTGACGCTCTGGGAGATAATTATGCAAGGTTATCAACAGACGGTTTGATAACTAATACAATGCTCGTTTGGAAAAAAAAGAAAGAAAAAAAACTCACTCTGGTCTCGCGTTTGAGTCGAGGCTTTGTCTTCTCTTTCTTCGTGTGGGGGGTTGGGGGAAGGGGGGAGGGAGAAGGGGGAGGATGATGTGTACATACAGACACAGACACAAACCCACACACACAAACACTATTGTCTCTCCCTCTCCCTCTCTCTCTCTTTGTGTATATATATATATATATATATATATATATATATATATATATATATATATATATATATATATATATATATATATATATATATATATATATGTGTGTGTGTGTGTGTGTGTGTGTGTGTGTGTGTTTGTGTGTGTGTGTTTGTGTGTGTGTGTGTGTGTGTGTGTGTGTGTGTGTGTGTGTGTGTGTGTGTGTGTGTGTGTGTGTGTGTGTGTGTGTGTGTGTGTGTGTGTGTGTGTGTGTTCGTGTGTATGTGCTGTATGTATGCATGCATATACGCACATCCTTAATCAAAATAACTAATATCTGGTGATAACAGATGGAGATCTCATCAAAAACAACAAATGTAATTACATTACCAAAATGACGGCATTGTTGGCGACGGTGATAATAACAATGAAAAATACAGACAAAGAATAGAGACACTGTTGATTATAACTACAACAAGACTGACAACATAGAAAACAACAACAATAGTGACTTTGATAACAATAATAATGTATATCCTTAATGGTGATGTTAGGAACTATGCTAATAGCCCTAATTCTGGTAGTAATGACAATATTGATAATTGATATGATATTAGCAAATGCGCTGATAGCAGCACCAACAGCAATAACATAAAATAGAGATAACAAAGATGATGATGATGATGATAAGGATAATGATAATAATAACAACAACAATAACAGTAATGATAATAATGACATTATCAATGCTAATGATAGTAATAATAATAATGATAATAATAACAATGATAATAATAATGATAACGATAGTAACTGCAACAATGATAAAATAATCATAATCATAATGACAATAGGAGCAACAACAATAACAAATCAGATAGAAAAACAAAACTTCGACCACGCCCCCCCAAAAATGGAAATTAAAAATAGAACAAAGAAACAATAGACAATAACTAAGGTGACAAGAAAAAATCCTATTATCAAAGTACTTCAGAGAAACAAACAACAAAAGGAACAAATACACAATAAGCCAAGGTTCCAGTGCAAACAAACAAACAAACCATATAGGCTAACCTTAGAAATAAGAAAGGAAGAATCTGAACAAACAATGAAATAACAACATAAACAACATCATCACCACCAACAAAACAACAACAAAGCAAATACAACGACAAGGAAGAACTTAAAACAAAAACAAAATAAAAAACAAAGAGAGACCATGACCAGTAATAGCTTGATGTCCTCAGACCAATTCCCAGCCGGAGGCGCTGGAGGGACGAGTTAAGAGCTCCAGTGTAACGTCTTCTGTGATGCCACTAATATCTTTATCCTTCCGACTAATAGATGGCGCTACTTACCTCACTTAGCATCGTGGTATTTTATCTTCCTTGGATGAGGTGACGTTTTTTTCATGATTTCTTTGGTTTTCTTAAAGGATAAATTTGACTGAATACTTTAGGAAACTTTCTTACTAAAGAAAGAAAAGAGAAGAAAAGAAAAAAACAAATTTAGATCGGAATTGTTTTTATGAAACGTAGAAGGAAATGAAATTATAATTGCTATCCTTGACTAAGCTGTTTAAACAATCAACTTTTTCTTCGTTATAAATGGGCAAGCATCGTGACCATTCTGTTATTGCGATGTAACAACTAATCTAAAAAAAAAAAAAAAAAAAGTAGAAAAAAATAAAATGAAAAAAACGAATGAATAATAATAACGTACAGAGAAAGAATAAAAGAAAGAAAGAAATATAATAACATAGGAAAAGAATAAAAGAAGTAAAGAAAAATAATAACAAAGGAAGTCTAAAAGAACGAA
>NC_091574.1:19278038-19280538 GCF_042767895.1 Penaeus vannamei
AGGTAAAACAGAGGATGGAGAAGAAGGAGAAGGAGAGAGAGAAGGGAGAATAGTGAAGAAATGAAGGAAAGGGAGAATAAAAAAAAGAGCAAAGAAAAGAAAAGTGAACGAGTGTGAAGGAGAAGAAAAAAAGGAAGGGAATAAGGGAATCAATTTATAATAAAGAAAAGGAAGGAGAGGAATTGCGGAGGGAGGGTGCTCGTGAAAGGAGGACAGGGAGGGAAAAGAAGGGGCTGGGAAGGAGAGGAGGAGAGGAGGGCCTAAGTCCAGTGATGATGTCGACTGCGGTGATGTGAATGAACAAAAAACAACAAAAGTAACAACAAAAAGAAAGCCAAGGACAGAAACAGTACTTGGCACGGACAGTCATCCCGAAATGGTATTCAAATTAGTTTGTCTTTGTAATTGATTCAGCTGATCATTTCGGTTAAGGTGGAGAGAGAGAGAGAGAGGGAGAGGGGGGGAGACACAGACAGACAGAGAGAGAAAGAGAAAATGTAAGAGATAGAGGTGGATAAAGAGAGAGAGAGAGCGAGAGGGGGGGGGGCAGACAGACAGAGAGAGAGAGAGAAAGAGAAAAATGTAAGAGATAGAGGGTGATAAAGAGAGACAGAGAGAGAGACAGAGACAGAGAGAGACAGAGAGAGAGAGAGGGAGAGAGAAAGAGAGAGAGCAGAAAAGAAGAAGAGTAAGAGAAAAAAAGAGATAAAGAAAGAGACGGACAGACAAAGAAAGATAAAAAAAGAAAGAGATAAAGAGAGAGTGAGAAAGAGAAAGAGAGAGAGATACACATTAACATGTAAATGCGGTCAAGTATGTGTGGGTGCTGTCGAGTGTAATCGTATTCTGTTACGTCATTACAAATTCACGTTCGTATTCATGGTGTCAGTATATGCATGAGGCACGTGACTTTAGTAATGTATAGCTGTAACTGGGCAATTTTTTTCGGTTTACACACAAAAAAAAGAATAAATAAATAAAAGTAAAAAAAAAAAAAAAAAAATACCGGAGAGACATACAAACTTACATGTACATACACACACATACACTCATGTACACATAAACACATACATACACACACAGAAACATACACACAGGCACAAACAACAAACAAACAGAAACAAACACACACAAACACACCACTGGCGAAACATGCAAATTTACAATCCTACACACACAGACACAAAAAAGAAAACACACACACAAACAACTATATACATATGTACAGAGGTTAGATACAAGCATACCAAGTATTACAACCAGAATTACACCGAGACTTTCTCTCATACTATCAATAGCACTTCGAGGACTAAATAGGTCACAGATATAAGACGAGGCTGATGTAATACTAATATAACCTTTGCTTATATCTTAATTCGATTTTATTTATTCATTTATTTTTTATTTATTGATTTGATTTTTTTGACTGCGTCCTGTCCTTCACTATAATGATGAATTGTCTCGTTTTTATGTAAGGATTTTTTTTTTTCTTCTTTTTTCTCTTTTCATTTCGTATGGTTTTCTTTTTTTATCTATTTATACTCTGCGACACTCCAGAACAATTTGATAGATATAATCGCTAATAAAACTGCGTTAACACTAAGTGGAAAACAAATTCAGTTAAGAAATCACATGTACAACTTCGGAGAGAGAGAGAGAGAGAGAGAGAGAGATAGAAGAGAGAGATAGAGAGAGAAGAGAGAGAGAGAGAGAGAGAGAGAGAGAGAGAGAGAGAGAGAGAGAGAGAGAGAGAGAGAGAGAGAGAGAGAGAGAGATAGACAGAGAGAGAGATAGACAGAGAGAGAGAGAGAGAGAGAGAGAGAGAGAGAGAGAGAGAGAGAGCAGAATATAAACGAACGCACACTCACGTAGTCATACATAAAACAATACGCATTTTACGAAGCATTGATATGTCCTCACTTGAAAGCCAAACAATTACAAAAAAAAAAAAAAAATAAAAAATAAAATAATAATAAATAAAAAATAAAAAAAATCCACATATTCTTGGCCTGTCATTCCTGCACCTCATCCTTATCATACTCACACAACAACAACGCAGCCGCACATATGTTGATATCCGAACATAGCCAGACACTACCACGGCCACTAAGGCAAAAATTGAATGAAAACGTGTGTGTATCTCTTAACAAGCACCAACAGCCTCATAAACTATGCAGATTCACGTAATGCAAATCTGTCGGGTAGCAGAATGGCCGACCCTGAGCTCATCTCGTATTTGCA
The DNA here is from genome assembly GCF_042767895.1 of Penaeus vannamei. Lineage (NCBI taxonomy): Eukaryota > Metazoa > Arthropoda > Malacostraca > Decapoda > Penaeidae > Penaeus > Penaeus vannamei. Next base: position 19,280,280 of record NC_091574.1, read on the forward strand.
CAAGAGGTGGACTTTATCTTCTAAGAAAAGAGAAATGAAAAGAAAGAAAGAAAGAAAGGAAGAAAGAAAAATGAACGCAAACGTGGGATTCAATTTATAAACTTAGGACGAAAAGGCAATGCGTTGTTGCTTGCTTGTTGTTGCTTTTGTTGCTGATGTTTATGGTTGTCTTTATCTTCTAAAAGAGAAAGAGAGAGAGAGAGAGAGAGAGAGAGAGAGAGAGAGAGAGAGACAGAGAGAGAGAGAGAGAGAGAGAGAG
>NC_091574.1:19295538-19303038 GCF_042767895.1 Penaeus vannamei
TTCCTCCTCCTCCCCCTAGTCCTCCTCATCCTCTTCTTCCTTCCCATCCTCCTCCTTCTCTCTATGGCTCTCAAGCGCGTCCTCCTCATCCGGTGTACCTCCTGAAACTCACTTGTTCACAATCACAAAAAGTCGTGGATAAAAAAAGAAAAAGAAAATGCAAACAACAAAAAAGAACACGCAGAAATAAAATGTTTGCAAAAGAAGAAGTGGGAAAAAGAAAAAAATTGGAAATAAATAAAAGGAAGGATGGAGGACGTGAAAAAGGAAACAAACCAAAAAAAGTAAAAAGTAAAGTAATAAGAAAAAAACATGAAATAATAATGTTTGCAAAAGAAGAAGAGAAGAGAAAAAGATTGTAAGTAAATAAAAAGAACGATGAAGGACAGATGATATATATAGAGACATATGCATCTATAGATGCATAGACAGACTGATAGATAAACAGAGAAAGAGAGAGAAAAAAGAGAGACAGAGGCAGAACCAAACAGACAAAGAAACAAACACACACACACACACCGACAGACAGATAGACAAACAGATATGTGTGAGATGTGAAATATAAGGAATGTGTTAGTTGTGGAAAATGAGGATCGCCAGAGACAGACCTGAGGGGAGAAACGTAATTAAACAGGAGGAAAAAAAGGGAGGGAGAGAGAAGGAGGAAAGAAAGTAGGAGAGAGACGAAGAGAATAGGGAATGGGGAGAGAGAGGAAGAGAATGAGAAAACGGGGAAGTAAGGAGAGAGAGGGGAGAAAGGTTAGAGAGGGGTAAGGGAGATGGTGAGAGAGAGGAGAGTAAGGAAAGAGGGAGAGGAGGAAAGGAGAGAGAGCGCACAGAAGAAAATTAGAGGAAGGAGGGAGGTAGGCAGAGGGGGAGGGAGAGAGGGGAAAAGTGAGAAAGAGAGAAGGGGAGAGGGGGAGGGAGCAGAGGAGAAAAGTGAGGGAGAGAGAAGGGGGAGAGGGGAAGGGAGCAGAGGGGAAAAGTGAGGGGGAGAGGGGGAGGGAGCAGAGGGGAAAAGTGAGGGAGAGAGAAGGGAGCAGAGGGGAAAAGTGAGGGAGAGAGGAGGGGGAGGGAGCGGAGGGGAAAAGTGAGGAAGAGAGAAGGGGGAAAGGGGGAGGGAGCGGAGGGGAAAAGTGAGGGAGAGAGAAGGGGGAGAGGGGAAGGGAGCAGAGGGGAAAAGTGAGGGAGAGAGAAGGGGGAGAAGGGAAGGGAGCAGAGGGGAAAAGTGAGGAAGAGAGGAGGGGGAGAGGGGGAGGGAGCGGAGGGGAAAAGTGAGGAAGAGAGAAGGGGGAGATGGGAAGGGAGCAGAGGGGAAAAGTGAGGGAGAGAGAAGGGGGAGAAGGGAAGGGAGCAGAGGGGAAAAGTGAGGAAGAGAGGAGGGGGAGAGGGGGAGGGAGCGGAGGGGAAAAGTGACGGAGAGAGAAGGGGGAGAGGGGAAGGGAGCAGAGGGGAAAAGTGAGGGAGAGAGAAGGGGGAGAAGGGAAGGGAGCAGAGGGGAAAAGTGAGGAAGAGAGGAGGGGGAGAGGGGAAGGGAGCAGAGGGGAAAAGTGAGGGAGAGAGGAGGGGGAGAGGGGAAGGGAGCAGAGGGGAAAAGTGAGGGAGAGAGAAGGGGGAGAGGGGAAGGGAGCAGAGGGGAAAAGTGAGGAAGAGAGGAGGGGGAGAGGGGAAGGGAGCAGAGGGGAAAAGTGAGGGAGAGAGAAGGGGGAGAAGGGAAGGGAGCAGAGGGGAAAAGTGAGGAAGAGAGGAGGGGGAGAGGGGAAGGGAGCAGAGGGGAAAAGTGAGGGAGAGAGAAGGGGGAGAGGGAGCAGAGGGGAAAAGTGAGGGAGAGAGAAGGGGGAGAGGGAGAGGGAGCGGAGGGGAAAAGTGAGGGAGAGAGAAGGGGGAGAGGGGAAGGGAGCAGAGGGGAAAAGTGAGGGAAGAGAGGAGGGGGAGAGGGGAAGGGAGCAGAGGGGAAAAGTGAGGAAGAGAGAAGGGGGAGAGAGGAAGGGAGCAGAGGGGAAAAGTGAGGGAGAGAGGAGGGGGAGAGGGGGAGGGAGCGGAGGGGAAAAGTGAGGGAGAGAGAAGGGGGAGAGGGGAAGGGAGCAGAGGGGAAAAGTGAGGGAGAGAGAAGGGGGAGAGGGGAAGGGAGCAGAGGGGAAAAGTGAGGAAGAGAGGAGGGGGAGAGGGAGAGGGAGCAGAGGGGAAAAGTGAGGGAGAGAGTAGGGGGAGAGGGGAAGGGAGCAGAGGGGAAAAGTGAGGGAGAGAGAAGGGGGAGAGGGGAAGGGAGCAGAGGGGAAAAGTGAGGAAGAGAGGAGGGGGAGAGAGGAAGGGAGCAGAGGGGAAAAGTGAGGGAGAGCGAAGGGGGAGAGGGAGCAGAGGGGAAAAGTGAGGGAGAGAGAAGGGGAGAGGGAGAAGAGGGGAAAAGTGAGGGAGAGGGAAGGGGGAGAGGGAGCAGAGGGGAAAAGTGAGGGAGAGAGAAGGGGAGAGGGAGAAGAGGGGAAAAGTGAGGGAGAGCGAAGGAGGAGAGGGAGCAGAGGGGAAAAGTGAGGGAGAGAGAAGGGGGAGAGGGGAAGGGAGCAGAGGGGAAAAGTGAGGGAGAGAGGAGGGGGAGAGGGAAAGGGAGCGGAGGGGAAAAGTGAGGGAGAGAGTAGGGGGAGAGGGGAAGGGAGCAGAGGGGAAAAGTGAGGGAGAGAGAAGGGGGAGAGGGGAAGGGAGCAGAGGGGAAAAGTGAGGGAGAGAGGAGGGGGAGAGGGAGAGGGAGCAGAGGGGAAAAGTGAGGGAGAGAGTAGGGGGAGAGGGGAAGGGAGCAGAGGGGAAAAGTGAGGGAGAGAGGAGGGGGAGAGGGGGAGGGAGCGGAGGGGAAAAGTGAGGGAGAGAGAAGGGGGAGAGAGGAAGGGAGCAGAGGGGAAAAGTGAGGGAGAGAGAAGGGGGAGAGGGGAAGGGAGCAGAGGGGAAAAGTGAGGAAGAGAGGAGGGGGAGAGGGAGAGGGAGCGGAGGGGAAAAGTGAGGGAGAGAGAAGGGGGAGAGGGGAAGGGAGCAGAGGGGAAAAGTGAGGGAGGGGGAAGGGGGAGAGGGAGGAGAGGGGAAAAGTGAGGGAGAGAGAAGGGGAGAGGGAGAAGAGGGGAAAAGTGAGGGAGAGCGAAGGAGGAGAGGGAGCAGAGGGGAAAAGTGAGGAAGAGAGGAGGGGGAGAGGGAGAGGGAGCGGAGGGGAAAAGTGAGGGAGAGAGAAGGGGGAGAGGGGAAGGGAGCAGAGGGGAAAAGTGAGGAAGAGAGGAGGGGGAGAGGGAGAGGGAGCGGAGGGGAAAAGTGAGGGAGAGAGTAGGGGGAGAGGGGAAGGGAGCAGAGGGGAAAAGTGACGGAGAGAGAAGGGGGAGAGAGGAAGGGAGCAGAGGGGAAAAGTGAGGGAGAGAGAAGGGGGAGAGGGGAAGGGAGCAGAGGGGAAAAGTGAGGAAGAGAGGAGGGGGAGAGGGAGAGGGAGCGGGGGGGAAAAGGGGGGGGGAGAGAGGGGGGGGGGGGGAAGGGGGCAGGGGGGAAAAGTGAGGAAGAGAGGGGGGGGAGAGGGAGAGGGAGCGGAGGGGAAAAGTGAGGGAGAGAGTAGGGGGAGAGGGGAAGGGAGCAGAGGGGAAAAGTGACGGAGAGAGAAGGGGGAGAGGGGAAGGGAGCAGAGGGGAAAAGTGAGGGAGAGAGGAGGGGGAGAGGGAGAGGGAGCGGAGGGGAAAAGTGAGGAAGAGAGGAGGGGGAGAGGGAGAGGGAGCGGAGGGGAAAAGTGAGGAAGAGAGAAGGGGGAGATGGGAAGGGAGCAGAGGGGAAAAGTGAGGGAGAGAGAAGGGGGAGAAGGGAAGGGAGCAGAGGGGAAAAGTGAGGAAGAGAGGAGGGGGAGAGGGGGAGGGAGCGGAGGGGAAAAGTGACGGAGAGAGAAGGGGGAGAGGGGAAGGGAGCAGAGGGGAAAAGTGAGGGAGAGAGGAGGGGGAGAGGGGGAGGGAGCAGAGGAGAAAAGTGAGGGAGAGACGAGGGGGAGAGGGAGAGGGAGCGGAGGGGAAAAGTGAGGGAGAGAGAAGGGGGAGAGGGGAAGGGAGCAGAGGGGAAAAGTGAGGGAGAGAGGAGGGGGAGAGGGAAAGGGAGCGGAGGGGAAAAGTGAGGGAGAGAGTAGGGGGAGAGGGGAAGGGAGCAGAGGGGAAAAGTGAGGGAGAGAGAAGGGGGAGAGGGGAAGGGAGCAGAGGGGAAAAGTGAGGGAGAGAGGAGGGGGAGAGGGAGAGGGAGCGGAGGGGAAAAGTGAGGGAGAGAGAAGGGGGAGAGGGGAAGGGAGCAGAGGGGAAAAGTGAGGGAGAGAGGAGGGGGAGAGGGGGAGGGAGCAGAGGAGAAAAGTGAGGGAGAGAGGAGGGGGAGAGGGAGAGGGAGCGGAGGGGAAAAGTGAGGGAGAGAGAAGGGGGAGAGGGGAAGGGAGCAGAGGGGAAAAGTGAGGGAGAGAGGAGGGGGAGAGGGAAAGGGAGCGGAGGGGAAAAGTGAGGGAGAGAGTAGGGGGAGAGGGGAAGGGAGCAGAGGGGAAAAGTGAGGGAGAGAGAAGGGGGAGAGGGGAAGGGAGCAGAGGGGAAAAGTGAGGGAGAGAGGAGGGGGAGAGGGAGAGGGAGCGGAGGGGAAAAGTGAGGGAGAGAGAAGGGGGAGAGGGGAAGGGAGCAGAGGGGAAAAGTGAGGGAGAGAGGAGGGGGAGAGGGAGAGGGAGCGGAGGGGAAAAGTGAGGGAGAGAGAAGGGGGAGAGGGGAAGGGAGCAGAGGGGAAAAGTGAGGGAGAGAGGAGGGGGAGAGGGAGAGGGAGCGGAGGGGAAAAGTGAGGGAGAGAGAAGGGGGAGAAGGGAAGGGAGCAGAGGGGAAAAGTGAGGGAGAGACGAGCGGGAGAGGGAGAGGGAGCGGAGGGGAAAAGTGAGGAAGAGAGGAGGGGGAGAGGGGAAGGGAGCAGAGGGGAAAAGTGAGGAAGAGAGGAGGGGGATCTCCGTCGAGTCGACCCTGTTCCTCCAGAAGCGTCCGGCGGTGAACTCAGGTGGGCCTCAGGTGGGTGAGCGCGTGTGTGTGTGAGCTCCAGTTGTGTAAACGTGTGTAGGTGTGCGTGTGTGTGTGTATAAGTTTACACGTGCGTATGTTGGTATAAGTGGGTGTGAATAATTAGGTTCTTATTATTTGGATTGGTTTAGTCTAGGGTCAGATCGTAACATAATTCATCCACTTATATCTATTACAATCAAAAGTAAACATACGAGATTTCACATTAAGGCAATATTCCACATCAAAATAAATTATTTCACTTTCCATTCCTTTTCGAAAAAACAGTTTCCATTTCATTTCTAAATTATTCCTCTGTTTTTAATCGTCGGTTCCTCTCTCGGCCACACACCGGACAGGCCAGGATTTACGACGGAACAATGGGAAAGGCGCCTCTCCTGTCCGGCCCTTGACAGAAGTCGGTCTCTATATAAAGAAATCCCCCAAAATAAATCCCTTATTTGGATAATCAAAGAATTAAAGAACATGTTAATCTAAATCCAAAATCAATACTATTCACTAATAATCTCACACAAACAAATAAATTTACGTTTACGTTTAATGGATCTCCGCGACTGACTACGTTTTCTGTGTTCAGCGGTATTATACAGAGAACGGGAATTCTAAGGGAGACAAAAATAATGAAGGCATCCCTTTAACGAGAAGCAACTTTTTTCTGAGAAAGGTAATGGAAATAATCACCTTACAACAATGTGAAAATGATGTACAGAGCATTGTTCTTATTTAATAAAAGAACATTACACGTATTAATTTTCCAAGGATAATGATTAAGATCTATATTAACGTGTCCCTTCTTCCGGAAGCCTCTTTCGCCGGTGGATCAGCCTTTGGGAAGGACGTTCCGTTATCCTTCAGGCAAGAATTCTTTCTATAGACTTTATTCAGGTATGATATATTTCAGTGACTTAGAGATATATGCATCGGGTGAAAGTCACAGTGTTTATCATTTTAGGTTAATGAGAGGAATTGTAAGAATAAGTATTTACTTGTATATTATCGTTATGTATCTGAACTTCAAAAAGCACTGTGTAAGTGCATATCTATTGCTCACGCTGAAGGAATGGTCAAACAGAGCATAAGTCGAAGTGGCAACACATCACGTGACACCAACCTAACCAGCAATCCACCTCAGATCATTGCCTGTCACTTGGCATTTGCCCCTGACACTCCCCGCCCCATGTAAACGTGATCCACAATGCTAGGAAGCACCCAAGTGTATGCATCATAACACTGTACGGAGGGGATCACATGTAGCACTATTCAAACACAGTGGCGCCCAGGAACCCAGAGTGTGTATCTCTTTTCAGTGTCGTATTTATGTAACAAGGAACCTTCAAAGCTTACTAATGTAATGAAATTACTGCATGGCGTTCAAAGATATTAGTCTGTGTATGCATTTGATTGAAATATTTTGATGTTATTTCTTCAACATACGGCGGATCTCGGCAACGCAATTTGGCCTAAAATAAAAATAAAAATTTAGTAATGGAAAATAAAACGTTAGATTTAGCAACTTGTATATAATATCGCAGAAGAGTGACTTATATTAAAATATGGCGAAATGAAGATTAAAGATTGGTGACGTTTCTGCAGCAAAGGTGGAACGACAATCTTGCAGAAAGCCTTGCAGGAATCCTCATCTACCTTCAGCCGTCTTCAAAGTATGTCTTTGGCGGCATTCTCCTTGATCAACAGTTCATTGATAAACACCTCAGTCTCAATATACGCATTTCATTGTCCTTTGATGGCATTGTTTAATTCTTTAACTTTTGTCGAGAAGCCTACAATGCTTAATCTTACCTTCCTGATATTCGTGAGTAGATCTAACGTTCGACTTCCATGAAAGAAGGTCATGAAAATGGAGACCTCGAAATGCAAGTAAATGATATAACATGGCACATTCATTGGCTTATATACCGGCAAGGTGATATAACACTCCCACCCTCATTCAGATAAGAGAGAGAGAGAGAGAGAGGAAGAAGGCGAGGGAGAGACAGCGAGAGAGAGAGATGGGAGAGAGGAAGAACCATAATAAACAAATTTGTCAGTACAACATTTACTTAAGAGCAACCTTTGGTGTAAAATATATAAAACACATTGTTACAAGCAACGAAATTATCAAATTATTTGGTAACATTATCAGAACTTATCGTGCTAGAACAGACAAATGCGAAACATAATCTTTCACACAGACTTTCATTAAACATTTTTTATTGATATCACAGATTCTTAGGAAGGAAATAAAAGGGAGGTTTATTTCTGATGACAGCAAATGCTTCTGCAATCACCATCTTGCCGACCGGAACACTCTGCAACATAGAAAAGGGAACGTGTTATACTCGTTCTTTTGTTTTCAGTAAATTCCGTTGTTCAATGTGCGATTTTAACATCATATCACAATTTATAAATTCAGTATGGTAGTTGGATGGATATGAATGTTATATATATGTACTGTATACATATA
>NC_091574.1:19310538-19317689 GCF_042767895.1 Penaeus vannamei
GCCACAACATCGCCTTCTGAACCCTTTTCCTCGTCTAGCTGTTCTGCTTTTCCCGACTTTCATCTGCGGCCTATCACTCCTGCTCCTCCTTCCACTTCCACTCCTTCTCTTCCCTCAGCGTCTGCCACGCCATCTGCCTTCGATCCATCTCCCTTGATACCTACACCAATAACTTTTCCAGACAGGGTTGTTGCTGATGTAGGACCAAGTGAGATGGAGGAGCCAGATGGTTTCACTAAAAATGAAACCATATATTTTATTCATCTAATGCAAGAACATTTGCATATATATATATATATATATATATATATATATATATATATATATATATATATATATATATATATATATGTAGGCAGCGACCATAGAATGGTGAGAGGCGAAATTAAAATACATCTCAGAAGGGAAAGGAACAAACTAATGAGTAAACCACAGCCAAACTTGGCTAACTTGAGGATCAGAGCAACAGAATTTAGCCTAAACATCCAAAACAGATATTCACTCCTCCGCGACGAAGATCTCAACATCGACCAAATCAATAAACAGTTCAATGACATAATAAAAGAAGCTGCACTTGAAGTAGGCGGAAAGAACGACAATCGAAGCTCCAGCAAGCTCTCGGTAGAAACTAAACAGCTTATGCAAAAACGTAGAGACATGAAAGTATCGTCAAATAGGGACAAGATAGAATTGGTTGAACTAACAAAGACCATAAATAAAAAGAAGAGGGAAGATGTACGGATATTCAATACTCAAATAATAAATGAAGCAGTGATTTCAGGTACCAGCATGAAAGCAGCTAAAAGAAGACTAGGAATAGGGAGAAATCAAATGTATGCAATTAAGAAACCAGACGGAGAAGTAGCACATAACAAGAATGAAATCATCAAAGTAGTGGAAGACTTTTACAGGGATCTATACAACTCAAACGAACAGCCACAAATAGAAGCAAACGCGGTAACTAGCGACGTACCTAATATCACAAAAGAAGAAATAAAAAGAGCACTTAAAGGCATGAAGAGAGGGAAAACACCAGGCGAAGACGGAATTAGTATAGACCTCATATTAGATGCAGGAGACATCGCAACAGTGAAACTAGCCAATCTTTTTAACAAATGCCTTCTCAGCGGAAAAACTCCGAAAGCCTGGAAAAATGCAACAATTATCTTGTTACACAAAAAAGGCGATAAAAAGGATTTAAAAAATTACCGACCCATAAGCCTCCTTTCGGTTACTTACAAACTGTTCACGAAAGTCATTACAGCTCGCATCTCTGACAGGCTGGATTCCAGCCAGCCTAGAGAACAGGCAGGCTTCCGCAGCGGATTCTCAACAACAGATCACATCCACACGCTCACCCAAATAAGAGAAAAAGTAAACGAATATAGGAAACCCCTGTGTATGGCATTCATCGATTATGAAAAGGCATTTAACTCTGTACAAATACCAGCAGTATTAGGTGCTATTCAACAACAGGGAGTTGAGGAGGTATATTGTAATATATTAGAAGATATATACAAAGATGGGACAGCAACCATCAAACTCCACACAGAAACCGATAAAATACCAATTAAAAAAGGCGTTAGACAGGGCGACACCATCTCACCAAAGCTGTTTACAGCCTGCCTCGAGGAAATATTCAAGAAACTAGAATGGGAAGGGAAGGGTATCAAAATAGGAGACGAACACCTAAACAACCTGATTTGCAGACGACATTGTTCTCCTTAGTGAATCAGCTGATGAACTGCAGCAATTAATAAACGATCTGAATAGAGAAAGCCTAAAAGTCGGACTTAAGATGAACAAGAAAAAGACTAAGGTTATGTTCAACAGCAGAGTCCCACTCAAACAAATACATGTACAAGGCGAAGCACTAGAGGCAGTAGACAGGTATATATACCTAGGACAACTCGTGCAGACAGGCACATCAAGTGAACAGGAAATAAAGCGACGAATCAGTCTAGGCTGGGGTGCCTTCGGCAGGCACAGTAGCACACTAAGAGGTTCCTTGCCATTAAAAAGAAAAGTCTTTAATCAATGCGTCCTCCCAGTTATGACCTATGGGTCAGAAACATGGACTACAACCAGGGTACTGGAGAGGAAACTAATAAGCGCCCAGAGAGGGATGGAAAGATCGATGATGGGAATTAGCCTGAGAGATCGGAAGAGGGCGACGTGGATCAGAGAACAGACGAAGGTAGAAGATATACTCAAGAGCATTAAAAAGAAGAAATGGCAATGGGCAGGGCATGTATGTCGGAGACAAGACGACAGATGGACAAAGAAAGTAACAGACTGGACTATAAATAACTTAAGGAGGCCAAGAGCCAGACCAATGACACGATGGCGCGACGAATAGCGAAATTTGGGGGCCAAGACTGGAAACAAACATCGCAAGACAGGGAAACCTGGAAAAGAATGGGAGAGGCCTACGTCCTGCAGTGGATTGACTCAGGCTGATGATGATGATGATGATGATATATATATATATATATATATATATATATATATATATATATATATATATATATATATATATATATATATATATATATATAATGATTTGCCAACGTCAATTGTATAATTGCAAGAGAGAATTAACCTGGGGAAAGGTAAGAAGAAATTGCTCTGGCAAGAATTGGCTCTCAAAATGACAATTCATTTTGAGAAACGATTTCAGCCAAAGAAATTGCACAGGAAGTGGAAGGGTCTGCAGGATAGCTTTAAAAAGCTAAGGCCAACAACGAAATGTCGGGGAGATTTTGTATTTTGCTGAAATGAGGGAACTGATATGGGGTCAGCATGACACTGACTTCCCAGTCACAGCCACAGCTCAGGGGATTCAGATTCATCGCCCTGATGAATTGGGCGAGGAAGTGGATGACCCTGAGCCTGTGGCTAGTGCTGACCCCATACCAGGACCCTCACATCAGCACCACCAGCTAGCAGGCCGAGGAAAAGGCAACGAAACTCGGAGTCTGAGCGCATAACATATTTACGAGAGAGTGATGAACGTCACAATGCAATTCTCCGAGAAATCTTAGACCAGATGAAAAAGGCCGAGGAAACCACAACCCAACTGCATTCGGACTTAATTAGAAAATAAGCACACTTTTAATTTATTTATCTTTTTTTCCATTTTAAAGAACAACTGTGATATAGATATAGATATATGGATTCTAATTTTTTTTTTTTTTTTTTTTTTTTTTGAAATTCAGTTTCCTTATTTGTTGTAGTCCATTTTATTACCATTGTTGTTGTGATCATTATCATTATTATTATTATTATTATTATTATTGTTATTATTATTATTACTATTATTATTATTGCTATCATTACTATTATTAATAATATTAATATTAATTTTGTTATTATCATTATTATTAATTATTTATGGTGAAGTGAATTTTTGCTTGCTTTCAAGCGTAAATTTGATATTTCCTTTTTTATATTGTTGTACTGAAAGCCAAAGTTTGTTTCCTTTTTGTGATAAGATGTAAGGAACCAGTCATTCCCTTTCCATTAATTTATATAGAGTAACAAGAATATGCTTTTTATTTTGGGAAAAGTATAATTTTTTTTTTATGTACATAATGCATATGATTTTATTTCATAAGGAAACTGATGTGGAAATGAAAAATCATTCTGTGGTTTAGAAACATCAATGGAATGATTTATTATATTGGCATGTAAACAGTATAACTGAATATGTTTTTGTTAATAATACTATTTTGGGGGGAGGTGTGCGTGTGTATTGTATATGTATTTTTTTTTTTTTTTTTTTTTTTTTTTTTAATGAAATGGATTGTGTATTTTTTTTTTTTTTTTTTTTTGAGTTTGCTATGTAACTATATATTGAATCAAGAATCTGTGATAAAACATGGTGCTCTATATAAAATGTATTCTCAGGTTGTCTTGTGATAATAAGGTTAAGAAATGTCTTTTAATAAAAAAAGATAATAAATAAATAAATAAATACAATGTTATTGTAAGAGAGATCCCTTTTTTGTATTGTACAATTTAACTTTTTTGTATAAATGAGTTGTATAAGTTGAAATATATATATTCATATATATTTTAATATCTTAGTTAATATAGAAATGGAATATAGATTTTGTGATAAAAACCGTTGCCCAATATAGAATGATTCTGAGGTTGTCTTGTGATAATAAGATTATGATATTCCTATATACGGAGTCTATTTACAATAAAAGATAATCATATTTTCATATAAGAAATGTATATTTACATTATAGTCAATATGTTACTGTTAATGTCTTATTGAATAAGTGTCTTTGAAGTAGAGATACATAATGCTTGTCTTATGAGTAGAGATATATAATGCTTGTCCACATCTTGCAATTCATGTCCAAATGGAGGTAGAGATTGTGATATAAATAGGTGCTCAATATAAAGTGTATTCTCAGGTTGTCTATTTACAATAATAAATATATATTAACAAAAAAAAATGATTATATTTCCATACAAAAAATGCATATTTACAACAAAACGTAATATTTTCATACAAGAATTGTATGAATATAATAACCAACAAAATATGACATCTGTTTAGCAATAATCCTACTATACTTTTAAATTGAGAAAATGCGAAAATTAAGACGACTGGGTCATTCCATATCAAATCATCATCATGGTTTAACCCTCAATTTCAGGATTGGCTAAAAATTTAATTGCGTGTAGTGACCAACATGACCAATTCCCCAAAATTTGGTTTTGATATTGCAATTGGTTTGCCTCCACAGCCCTTTCAATATTTGGGCCTCAACTCCCATGAACTATTCATATTTTCCATTTGATTTTCACCAAAATTTAAAACTACATAGATTAATATCAGTAGAGGCTATGACAGTTACAATTTTCATCAAGTATGTAGCTTATAAAAGTAAGGCAGCGATTGCTTTAGCTCTATAATGATTGTAAGAGGCAGTAATTCGTTACTTTCAATAGCAGTGGTTTGCCCATCTTGCCTTCCCAGAATATGAGGACAAGCCCACCCTATATAGTTTTTACATTGTTTGGTAGAGGCCAGAGAAGCTGAAAAAGTGTGAAGAATTGGGTTTGGGTTTGCAATTCTTCATATGTAAATCTCCCCATAAAACATAAATTTTACTTTAATTACGAAAATAATTTGAACAAACTGAGAAGATATGTCAACATCAGTGTCCAAATTTTTCATCAGTTCTTTGAACATCCTTTGGGGCATCCTGACTGGGGCTTCAGGAACCCATCAAGTTTGGATGTATACTATATACCAAAATATTTAAATCTTATTCAACCCCGTTTGCGAAACATACAATAATTTTTACAAGTTCTTTGTGTGCAGACCTAAAAGTAAAGAATGCATGGTACACAGGCACTGTGCTCGTCTCTGTGAGTCTACAGCAGATAACCACTCAGAACAATACTCAAAATAAGGCAGAATAAACGAAAAGAAGAACCTACGTTTAATGTCATCTTAATAGACTTTCTTGCACATGCGAAAAATACCTAACTTTGATGAAATTGCCCCTGCCATATTTCTAGACATACAATTCAAATGTAAGCTTTGAATCAAAGATTACACATAAGAGCTTCGGAGAATTGCATTGTGCTGTTCATCACTCTCTCGTAAATATGTTATGCGCTCAGTCTCCGAGGTTCTTTTCCCTTTCCTTGGCCTGCTAGCTGGTGGTGGTGGTGGAGTTTGCTGATGTGAGGGTCCTGGTATGGGGTCAGCTCTAGCCACAGGCTCAGGGTCATCCACTTCCTCGCCCAATTCATCAGGGCGATGAATCTGAATCCCCTGAGCTGTGGCGGTGACTGGGGAGTCAATGTCACGCTGACCCCCTATCACTTCCCTCATCACAGCAAAATACAAAATCTCCCCGACATTTCGTTGTTGGCCTTAGCTTTTTTAAAGATATCCTGCAACCCTTCCACTTCTTGTGCAATTTCTCTGGCTGAAATCGTTTCTCAAAATGAATTGTCAATTTGAGAGCCAATTCCTTCCAGAGCAATTTCTTCTTCCCTTTCCCCAGGATAATTCTCTCTTGCAATTGTGTAATTGACATTGGCAAATCATTATATATATATATATATATATATATATATATATATATATATTTTTTTTTTTTTTTTTTTTTTTTTTTTTTTTTTTTTTTTTTTTTTTTTTTCAAATGTTCTTGCATTAGATGAATAAAATATATGGTTTCATTTTTAGTGAAACCATCTGCCTCCTTCATCTCACTTGGTCCTACATCAGCAACAACCCCGTCTGGAAAAGTTATTGGTGCAGATATGAAGGGAGATGGATGTAAGGCAGATGGCGTGGCAGACACTGAGGGAAGAGAAGGAGTGGAAGTGGAAGGATAAGCAGGAGTGATAGGCCGCAGATGAGAGTCGGGAAGAGCAGAACAGCTAGACGAGGAAAAGGGTTCAGAAGGCGATGCTGTGGCAAGAGCAGGGAACGCCTGGTCTTCGAACGCTGGCGTTCCAAGTGCTGCTCACGCAAAGAGTTCAAGTGTACTGTAAAATGGAATGCACACATCATGAATTGATTGCTACAATAATATATAAAACAGATATGCATATCCATATATACATATATATAATATATATACATATATATACATATATATATATGTATATATATATATATATATATATATATATATATATATATATATATATATATATACATATATACATATATATTCATATTGTAACATGTAAGTTACCCCTGAAAAAGCAAATTTAAAGAGAACGTGGCAAATCAAGGGGTAACCTTTACAATCATGCAAAGACGATTAAAAACATTCAACAAAAATAATCTTGTGTGAAGTTCTGTATATGCTTTTCTTCGTTAATCATTTTACTTTTATATTACTTGAGTAACAAAATACTAATATTAAATGTAAGCATACTCAGAGAGCTTTTGACCTCGTGTTGTATTTTAAAAGTGTTCGAGCATACAACTTGCTCTCTCAGCTTTCTGTCCTCCCAACATCTCGGATGCTGAGATTCTGGTTAAAAAGGATTTCCTTTTCCGCAGGGTGGAATAACTCGTTTTCAAGGTACTTGAAAAGAAAGGAACTACTATGACTAAACAAGAACGTATTTGTGGCATAGTTTTTGATGCTATTTCGATAAAG
>NC_091574.1:19318189-19320689 GCF_042767895.1 Penaeus vannamei
GGGGGAGGGGGGGGAGAGAGAGAAAGATCAAGAGAAAGAGAGAGAGAGAAAAAGAGAGACAGACAGGCAGACAGACATTCAGACAGTCGGACATATTGTCAGTTAGACAGAAAGACAGACAGAGATGCATGTATGAGTAGATGTATATAAATAAATCAATATGTATGCAATGCATATATGAAACAAATTTTAGTTGACAGTTTGAATTAAGTTCCAGAGATCCCGCCCACTCACCCGTTCCCGTGCGCGTTGCGTCCGGACGGCACAAAGCCGTGCGAAATGTGGCCGTTCGTAGGCGGGCCGTTCGGGATGCGTTCGTGGATTGAGCCGGATTCGTCCGTGGGATAGAAGGACGGCCTCTGATCCCCACTGTAGCCTGGCCTCGCGAGGGCGACGCAGCAGAGGGCAAGGAAGGTCACCAGAATGACCTTGGGATGAAGAGAATTGTTTGTTGTTATTGTTGTTGTTAATGGAAACGAAATGAGAGTAATAATCTTGAGTGTATGTCTGTATGTTTTTTTTTTTTTTTTTTTTTGGGGGGGGGGGGGTTGGGTGGTGTGGGGGGATGCCTGTGTACAGAAATACTGTGTTCCCTTATTGTGTGCATTTGTGGGATTACTATGCATTGTGTGTGCGTATGTCTTACTGTAGGTTGAGTTATTGCATGCAAATTTTCTCACCATAAATGAATTCACTTCGATCTTGACAAATGCACAATTCAAATTATTTTTCGACTTATTGTATTCAGACAAGACTTGTTGATGATTTTTTTTTACTTACAGAGGTTCGTGCGAGTGCCATCTTGATTTCGGTTTTTCTTACAGAGAAGACGAGTTCAGCGACTGATGGTCAGTTTCAATCACCGTGTCTTTATATATGCCTGCAAGAAATGCAGTTGCTCCTTAGTGATTTTTTTCTAAACCTCAAAAACCATGAATCCTTTAATGTCAGATTCCCGTTCCGTATCTGGCATTTTGATAGTTACTGGTATTTTAAAGAATCAGTATAGTTGCCAGTATTTATGATATTATGATATCAGAATCACTGAACAGAATCCAAAAGCCGGCGACACCTGGCAGCCCCCGTCGCCATCTTCAAGGGCAAAATGCTTCAATATTTTCCGGATGATTTGGGACGCGCGAGTGACGTCGTCTGTGGCCTGCATTGACCGGCATCCGGGACTGCGTGACAAGGATGAAATGTGTGCACACACACATACACATCAATATATAGGCACACACACACTCACTAAATCACACACAAACATTAGTATATAGATAAATAAATACATATAAATACATATAGATACATATATATACATATATACATATATATGTATATACATATATATATATATATATATATATATATATATATATATATATATATATACGTATACATATGTATATATATATATATATATATATATATATATATATATATATATATATATATATTATGTACGTATATACATGATAGATAGATATATGCATATGTATACATACATACATATATATATATATATATATATATATATATATATATATATATATATATATATATATATATATAAATATATATATATATATATATATATATATATATACGTATATATATACATATATATATATATATATATATATATATATATATATATATATATATATGTATATATATATATGAATATTTCGCAAAAAAACACGATGCACAAACTCGCTTTGTTGAATGTATTCCAATAAATCTAGTTAATGCATTGCGGGTTTTTCTATCGTATACGGTATACATATTTATACACACACACACACACACACACACACACACACACACACACACACACACATATATATATATATATATATATATATATATATATATATACATATATACACATATATATGTGTGTGTGTGTATACATAAACATGTGAGTGTGTGTATATGTGTGTGTGTGTATGTATGCACGTATATATATATATATATATATATATATATATATATATATATATATATGTACACACACACACACACAAACACACACACACACACACACACACACACACACACACACACACACACACACATATATATATATATATATATATATATATATATATATATATATATATATATATATATATAATGTCTTCGGCGGCATTCTGCGAGATCAACATTTCATTGATAAACACTTCAGTCTCAATGTACGTATCTCATTAACCTTTGATGGTTTTGTATCATTCCTCTGTTTACCTTCTGCCGAGGAGCCTACAATACTTAATCTCACCTTCCTCATATTCGTGAGTAGATCTAACGTTCGACTTGCATGAAAGAAGGTCATGGAAATGGAGATCTCGAAATGCAAATAAATGATACACCATGGGAAATACACAAATATTGTAACGGCTTTCAAGTCTTCTATGCATACTATACACATCCCTTTATATAATAAAAAGATAAATTAGGCAAAATCACAAGAATTTGCAGCAAATGATGAGTGAGGTAATAT
>NC_091574.1:19333189-19340689 GCF_042767895.1 Penaeus vannamei
AATTTTACATCATTCCTGACAAAAAGGATATAGAAAACACATTTATGTAGAATCTTTTTAATTCAGTGCAAGTCAGCATTCCTGGGATATTATGTAAGTAGGTCTACATTTAAAATAAAACAGAAGGCATTAAACTCATATAAAAAACATGCAAAATCAAAACAAAACATAACAAAAAAGTAAACAAAGATTATATATACATATATATATATGTATATATATATATATATATATATATATATATATATATATATATATATATATATATATATATATATATATATAAACACATATATATAAAAGCACATACAAAAATACCAATTGCCTAATAATATGGAGAAGAAAGCAAAGGCATGATCCATAAAATAAAATAAAACAGAAAGCATTAAACAATCTCATATAAAAACATGCAAAATCAAAACAAAACATAACAAAAAAATAAACAAATATATATATATATATATATATATATATATATATATATATATATATATATATATACATATATATATATATATATATATATACATATATATATATATATATATATATATATATATATATATATATATACATATATAGATAGATAGATAGATAGATAGATAGATAAAAAAACGCATGCAAAAACATCAAGTATCATCCATCTTCACCAAGCAAAGAAAAGAGAAGGAAGCTCAATTTATACAAAATAAAAGAGAAAAACTCGTCTCCATTTACTCAATCAACTCGAGTTCCATAAATGATAAATAACATCAATACAAAAATGCAATACAACAGGAAATTAAAGTAACTGGTGTGCCTACTTTCAGAAAGGCTTATGTGTAATGTAGAATATCACATATAACATTATCATATACTCAACAATATAGTATATAATGCCATAGCATAATATAATACAAACACACACACGAAACAAAGCATAATCAGAAAAAAATGCACAAAAATAAATAATAATGAAGGAAAAGTAAAGAAATGCCCATGCAAACAAAAAGAGTGCAAATGAAAATAAATTATATAAAGCAATCAAAAGAAAACATACTTTGACATTGCCTGGATATTGTATAATCTGCAAATAAAGAAGTTTATTTACTCACTGAAAATAATCTAACCATGGCTGACTTTCATTAATTTTCTATTTTTTCTTTCTCCTGAAAAAGACCTTTGCCTCTTCTTTATATTTCTATTAAATAAATAAAAAAAAGCAAAATAATGAAGACGCATTTTCACATACAGTTTTATCATTTCTTCTTTCACCTTCGGACAAACATTCAATTGGCAAAATAACAAATCTTTTGTTTTGTTTATCGTTTTAGCCTTAATATCATTTTCATGAATTACCTCATCAACATTCAATTGAAATATCTTTTCACACTGTCTTATGGTATCAATTAAGCCAAAGCTTGCACTTTAGATAAATAGTTTTATCACTTTTTGCCTTCAGAAATATATTTGAACTACTTTCTGCTGATAGATTTCTTTCAAGAATTTCTACTTTACAATTATCACAATCATGTTGCAAAAGGAGTCTGCAACAGACATATCCAGCAACATATGTGATGGCGTTTTCTACAAGATTTCTTCAAGACCTGATTTGTATTTGAATCTATATAATCTGAAGTATCATTTTGGACATCATCTGTTAATGGATTGAAAGAAGAAATGAAATCACCGATGGGCTTTAATTCTTGGGCAAGGCTATCTTGGGAATCATGTTCGATGTATGGGTTATATGATGCAAAATGCATGCTCGATTCATCATCATCTTCACCATTCATATTCAAGTTTGACTGATCATCATTTTCAGTATTTTCATCTGCTACATTTTTTGTGTTTGTTATTTTCTTGAAAAGACGATTTAAAAAATGAGATACCATCATCATTACAATTATTATTTGATGAACTCTTCATTAAATGAGAACTCATTGGAGATTTAAACAAATTTGCTATCTTGGGCACTTTGAGAGAATCATTATTTCCACCTGAATTCCTGACAGCACTGAATAAATTTTCTAAATAATCCTGGTTAATTCTATTTGTTAATAAATACTTGAATGAATGATTGTGGTGAATATCATTCCACAATGACTTTAAGCTTGCTATATTCAAAAGCCATCCATTTATGAAGGAATCAAGCTTTTGCATCCAAGCACTTTCCAGGACTTGATCCAATCTTCAAGATCATCAAGATTTTCCATCTGAGTGTTATTAGATGATATGGCAACGTTATTGGGTTTATAATGATTTTGTTGAGATGCATTGAAGGTGTCATATAGCATGCCAAATATTTATCAAATTGGCTGTGTGAATGGTCTCTGGTGGCATAGCTCCCAATTCAGTACTGATCCCAGCTACCACACTCCTACTAAAAATTGAGAAGCTAAGCAAACTCTCATTTTGTCAAAATTGTTTAAGAAAATGTTTGTTCTGCAATTTAGGAGCAAGGCGAAGGTACATCCCAGCATCGCTCTTGTAAAAATCAACTATGTATTTCCAGCTAATAATGTTTTTCTCAATTTCAAAATTGTACTTCATTAAATTAAAAATCAACGATGGTGAAGATTTATCTATGTTAAATTTATTGTAGACACTCCTATTTGTGGTGTCCTGGTCATAACAAACAAATTTGGGAATAAAGCCAGATTCTTTTAATTAATTCAGAAAGGCAATCCAAAATCATTTTCTTTAACACTTCTGACCTGATACTTTTTCTAAAGAAAAATTACACTAAAATTCGCTTCCAATTTGAAGCTAGTCCCCTGGCCATAAAAAACATGGCATATTGGACAATTTCATTGGGTCTACCATATTCACCAAGGTCTCCATACCCTGTCATTCGTTACATTATAATAGAGACCAGACTTTATCGAAATAGCATAAAAAACTATGCCACAAATGCGTTCTTCCTTAGCCATAGTAGTTCCTTTTTTTCAAGTACCCTGAAAAGGATTTAATCCACCCTGCGGAAAAGGAAATCCTTTTTAATCAGAATCTCAGCATCCGAGATGTTGGGAGGACAGAGAGCTGAGGAAACAAGTTGTATGCTCGAACACCTTTAAAATACAACACAAGGGCAAACGCTCTCTGAGTATGCTTACACTTACTATCACATTTTGATACTTAATATAAAAGTAAAATGATTAACGAAGAAAACATATACAAAACTTCATACAAAAATATTTTTGTTGAAAGTTTTTATCGTCTTTGCATGATTGTAAAGGTTACCCCTTGATTTGCCACGTTCTCTTTAAATCGGCTTTTCAGGGGTAACTTACATGTTACAATATGAATATATGTATAAATGTATATATATATATATATATGTATTTATATATGTATAAATGTATATATATGTATGTATATATGTATAAATATGTGTGTATATATTATATACATATGCATGTATATACGGATATGCATATCTGTTTTACATATTATTGTAGTAATCAATTCATGATGTGTGCATTCCATTTTACAGTACACTTGAACTCTTTGCGTGAGCAGCACTTGGAACGCCAGCGTTCGAAGACCAGGCGTTCCCTGCTCTTGCCACAACATCGCCTTCTGAACCCTTGGCCTCGTCTAGCTGTTCTGCTCTTCCCGACTTTCATCTGCGGCCTATCACTCCTGCTTATCCTTCCACTTCCACTCCTTCTCTTCCCTCTGTGTCTGTCACGCCATCTGCCTTACATCCATCTCCCTTGTTACCTACACCAATAACTTTTCCAGACGGGGTCGTTGCTGATGTAGGACCAAGTGAGATGGAGGAGGCAAATGGTTTCACTAAAAAAGAAACCATATATTTTATTCACCTAATGCAAGAACATTTGCATAAATATAATGATTTGCCAACGTCAGTTGCACAATTGCAAGAGAATAAACCTGAGGAAAGGTAAGAAGAAATTACTCTGGCAGGCATTGGCTCTCAAAATGACAATTCATTCTGAGAAACGATTTCAGCCAGAGAAATTGCAAAGTGGAAGGGTCTGCAGGATAGCTTTAAAAACGCTAAGGCCAACAACGAAATGTCGGGGAGAGCTCCGAGGAGGTTCCTGTATTTTGCTGAAATGAGGGAATTTTTCGGGGTCAGCATAACATTGACTTCCCAGTCACAGCCACAGCTCAGGAGATTCAGATTCATCGCCCTAATGAATTGGGCGAGGAAGTGGAAGACGCTGAGCCTGAGGCTAGTGCTGACCCCATACCAGGACCCTCACATCAGCTGACTCCACCACCACCACCAGCTAGCAGGCCGAGGAAAGGGCAACGAACCTCGGAGACTGAGTTCATAACATACTTACGAGAGAGTGATGAATGTCGCAATGCAATTCTCCGAGAAATCTTAGACCAGATGAAAAAGGCCGAGGGAACCACAACCCAACTGCATTCGGACTTAATTAGGAAATAAGCACACTTTTATTTTTTTCCATTTTAAAGAACAACTGTGATATAGATATAGATATATGGATTCAATTTTTTTTTTTTTTTTTTTTTTTTTTGAAATTCAAAGTTTCCTTATTTGTTGTAGTCCATTTTATTATCATTATTATTATTGTTATTATTATTATTGTTATTATCATTATTATTACTATTATTATTATTACTCTCATTACTATTATTAATAATATTAATATAAATTTTGCTATTATCATGATTATTAATTATTTAAGGTGATGTGAATTTTTGCTTGCTTTCAAGCGTATTTTGGAAGCCAAAAAAGGGTTTATTTTATGTTATATGCAAAAAAAAAAAAATCCATCTTCAATTTTTTTTT
Organism: Penaeus vannamei; assembly: GCF_042767895.1. Classification (NCBI taxonomy): domain Eukaryota; kingdom Metazoa; phylum Arthropoda; class Malacostraca; order Decapoda; family Penaeidae; genus Penaeus; species Penaeus vannamei. The sequence continues at coordinate 19,337,961 of NC_091574.1, forward strand.
ATTGTTGTACTGAAAGCCAAAGTTTGTTTCCTTTTTGTGATAAGATGTAAGGAACCAGTCATTCCCTTTCCATTAATTTATATAGAGTAACAAGAATATGCTTTTTATTTTGGGAAAAGTATAATATTTTATGTAAATAATGCATATGATTTTATTTCATAAGGAAACTGATGTAGAAATGAAAAATCATTATGTGGTTTAGAAACATTAATGGAATGATTTATTATATTGGCATGTAAACAGTATAACTGAATATCTTTTTGTTAATAATACTATTTTGGGGGGAGGTGTGCGTGTGTATTGTATATGTTTTTTTATGAAATGGATTGTGTGTATATATTTTTTGTTTGCTATATAACTATATATTGAATCAAGAATCTGTGATAAAACATGGTGCTCTATATAAAATATATTCTCAGGTTGTCTTGTGATAATAAGGTTAAGGAATATCTTTTAATAAAAAAAAAATATATATTTACAATGTTATTGTAAGAGAGATCCCTTTTTTGTATTGTACAATTTAACTTTTTTTTGTATAAATGTGTTGTATAAGTTGAAATTTATATATTCATACATATTTTAATATCTTAGTTAATATAGAAATGGAATATAGATTTTGTGATAAAAACCGTTGCCCAATATAGAATAATTCTTAGGTTGTCTTGTGATAATATTATGATATTCCTATATACGGAGTCTATTTACAATAAAAGATAATCATATTTTCATATAAGAAATGATATTTACAATATAGTCAATATGTTACTGTTAATGTCTTATTGAATAAGTGTCTTTGAAGTAGAGATATATAATGCTTGTCTTATGAGTAGCGATTCATTTACAAATGGAGGTAGAGATTGTGATATAAATAGGTGCTCAATATAAAGTGTATTCTCAGGTTGTCTATTTACAATAATAAATGTATATTTACAAATATATGTATATATATATATATATATATATATATATATATATATATATATATATATATATATATATATATATATATATTTCCATACAAGAAATGTATATCTACAACAAAACGTAATATTTTCATACAAGAATTGTATGAATATAATAAACCAACAAAATATGGCATCTGTTCAGCAATAATCCTACTATACTTTTAAATTGAGAAAATGCGAAAATTAAGACGACTGGGTCATTCCATATCAAATCATCATCATGGTTTAACCTTCCATTTCAGGATTGGCTAAAAATTTACTTGCGTGTAGTGACCAACATGACTAATTCCCCAAAATTTGGTTTTGATATTGCAATTGGTTTGCCTCCACAGCCCTTTCAATATTTGGAACCTCAAATCCCATGGACTATTCATATTTTCCATTTGATTCTCACCAAAATTCAAAACTACATAGATTAATATCAGTAGAGGCTATGGCAGTTACAATTTTCATTCTGATGTAATCAGGTATGTAGCTTATAAAAGTAAGGCAGTGATTGATTTAGCATTTACAAGTCATGACCTATAATGATTGTCAGAGGCATTACTTTATTACTTACAATTGCAGTGGTTTGCACATATTGCCTTCCCAGAATATGAGGACAAGTCCACCCTATATAGTTTTTACCTTGTTTGGTAGAGGCCAGAGAAGCTGAAAAAGTGTGAAGAATTGAGCTTGGGGTTTGCAGTTCTTCATATGTAAACCTCCCCATAAAAACATCAAATTTACTTTAAATTGCGAAAATAATTTGAACAAACTGAGAAGATATCACAAGATATGTCAACGTCAGTGTCCAAATTTTGTATTAGTTCTTTGAACATCCTTTGGGGCGTCCTGACTGGGGCTTCAGGAACCCATTAGGTTTGGATGTATACTATATACCAAAATATATAAATCTCACTCAACCCAGTTTGCGAAACATACAACAATTTTTACAAGTTCTTTGTGTGCAGACCTAAAAGTAAAGAATGCATGGTACACAGGCACTGTGCTCGCCTCTGTGGGTCTACAGCAGATAACCACTCAGAACAATACTCAAAATAAGGCAGAATAAACGAAAAGAAGCACCTACGTTTAACGTCATCTTAATAGATTTTCTTGCACTTGCGAAAAATACCTAACTTTGATGAAATTGCCCCGGCCATATTTCTAGATATGCAATACAAATATAAGCTTTGAATCAAAGATTCCACATAAGATCTTCGGAGAATTGCATTGTGACATTCATCACTCTCTCGTAAATATGTTATGCGCTCAGTCTCCGAGGTTCGTTGCCTTTTCCTCAGCCTGCTAGCTGGTGGTGGAGTCAGCTGATGTGAGGGTCCTGGTATGGGGTCAGCACTAGCCACAGGCTCAGGGTCATCCACTTCCTCACCCAATTCATCAGGACGATGAATCTGAATCCCCCGAGCTGTGGCTGTGACTGGGAAGTCAGTGTCATGCTGACCCCCTATGCAGACCCTTCCACTTTGCAATTTCTCTAGCTGAAATCGTTTCTCAAAATGAATTGTCATTTTGAGAGCCAATTCCTTCCAGAGCAATTTCTTCTTCCCTTTCCCCAAGTTAATTTTCTCTTGCAATTGTGTAATTGACGTTGACAAATCATTATATATATATATATATATATATATATATATATATATATATATATATATATATATATATTGCAAATGTTCTTGCATTAGGTGAATAAAATATATGGTTTCATTTTTAGTGAAACCATCTGCCTCCTCCATCTCACTTGGTCCTACATCAGCAACAACC
>NC_091574.1:19348189-19350604 GCF_042767895.1 Penaeus vannamei
ACATATATATATATATATATATATATATATATATATATATATATATATATATTTTGTATGTATGTATGTGTGTGTGTGTGTGTGTGTGTGTGTGTGTGTGGGGAGAGAGAGAGAGAGAGAGAGAGAGAGAGAGAGAGAGAGAGAGAAAGAGATGGAAATAGATAGATAGATAAAAGAGAGAGAAGAAGAAGAAGAAGAGAGAGAAAGAGAGAGAAAAAAGCAAAACCATGTATATATGTATACAGTACATATATATAACATTCATATCCATCCAACTACCATACTGAATTTATAAATTGTGATATGATGTTAAAATCGCACATTGAACAACGGAATTTACTGAAAACAAAAGAACGAGTATAACACGTTCCCTTTTCTATGTTGCAGAGTGTTCCGGTCGGCAAGATGGTGATTGCAGAAGCATTTGCTGTCATCAGAAATAAACCTCCCTTTTATTTCCTTCCTAAGAATCTGTGATATCAATAAAAAATGTTTAATGAAAGTCTGTGTGAAAGATTATGTTTCGCATTTGTCTGTTCTAGCACGATAAGTTCTGATAATGTTACCAAATAATTTGATAATTTCGTTGCTTGTAACAATGTGTTTTATATATTTTACACCAAAGGTTGCTCTTAAGTAAATGTTGTACTGACAAATTTGTTTATTATGGTTCTTCCTCTCTCCCATCTCTCTCTCTCGCTGTCTCTCCCTCGCCTTCTTCCTCTCTCTCTCTCTCTCTCTTATCTGAATGAGGGTGGGAGTGTTATATCACCTTGCCGGTATATAAGCCAATGAATTTGCCATGTTATATCATTTACTTGCATTTCGAGATCTCCATTTTCATGACCTTCTTTCATGGAAGTCGAACGTTAGATCTACTCACGAGTATCAGGAAGGTAAAATACAGTATTGTATTCTTCTCGACAAAAGTTAAAGAATTAAACAATGCCATCAAAGGATAATGAAATGCGTATATTGAGACTGAGGTGTTTGTCAATGAACTGTTGATCAAGGAGAATGCCGCCAAAGACATAATTTGAAAGCTGAAGGCAGATGAGGATTCCTGCAAGGCTCTCTGCTAGATTGTCGTTCCACCTTTGCCGCAGAAATCTCTGTCGGAAAACGTCACCAATCTTTAATCTTCATTTCGCCATATTTTAATATAAGTCACTCTTCTGCGGTATTATATACAAGTTGCAAAATCTAACGTTTTATTTTCCATGACTAAATTTTCATCTTTAATTTTGGCCAAATTGCGTTGCCGAGATCCGCCGTATGTTGAAGAAATAACATCAAAATATTTCAATCAAATGCATACACAGACTAATATCTTTGAACGCCATGCAGTAATTTCATTACATTAGTAAGCTTTGAAGGTTCCTTGTTACATAAATACGACACTGAAAAGAGATACACACTCTGGGTTCCTGGGCGCCACTGTGTTTGAATAGTGCTACATGTGATCCCCTCCGTACAGTGTTATGATGCATACACTTGGGTGCTTCCTAGCATTGTGGATCACGTTTACATGGGGCGGGGAGTGTCAGGAGCAAATGCCAAGTGACAGACAATGGTCTGAGGTGGATTGCTGGTTAGGTTGGTGTCACGTGATGTGTTGCCACTTCGACTTATGCTCTGTTTGACCATTCCTTCAGCGTGAGCAATAGATATGCACTTACACAGTGCTTTTTGAAGTTCAGATACATAACGATAATATACAAGTAAATACTTATTCTTACAATTCCTCTCATTAACCTAAAATGATAAACACTGTGACTTTCACCCGATGCATATATCTCTAAGTCACTGAAATATATCATACCTGAATAAAGTCTATAGAAAGAATTCTTGCCTGAAGGATAACGGAACGTCCTTCCCAAAGGCTGATCCACCGGCGAAAGAGGCTTCCGGAAGAAGGGACAAAAATTTAAAATAGATCTTAATCATTATCCTTGGAAAATTAATACGTGTAATGTTCTTTTATTAAATAAGAACAATGCTCTGTACATCATTTTCACATTGTTGTAAGGTGGTTATTTCCATTACCTTTCTCAGAAAAAAGTTGCTTCTCGTCAATGGGAAGCTTTCATTATTTTTGCCCCCCTTAAAATTCCCGTCCTCTATGTAATCCCGCTGAACATAGAAAACGTAGTCACTCGCGGAGATCCATTAAACGTAAACGTAAATTTTTTTGTTTGTGTGAGATTATTAGTGAATAGTATTGATTTTGGATTTAGATTAACATGTTTTTTAATTCTTTGATTATCCAAATAAGGGATTTATTTTGGGGGATTTCTTTATATAGAGACCGACTTCTGTCAAGGGCCGGACAGGAGAGGCGCCTTTCCCATTGTTCCGTCGTAAATCCTGGCCTGTCCGGTGTGTGGCCGAGAGAGGAACCGACGATTAAAAACA
>NC_091574.1:19351104-19366104 GCF_042767895.1 Penaeus vannamei
CTCTCTCTCTAATAAAGATAGACAAATAAGCAAGTAGCCCAATAAACGAACAGACTAATAAAACAAACTGAACTGAATGATAAAAGAAAAATGAAGGGATAAAAAGAATATAAGATAGAAGCTAAAATAGAAATGGACAATGATGGAATGAAGGAAATAATGCAAATCAGTAAATAGAATTGAAATAAAAGATAAAGACAGAGATAAAAAAGAAAAAAATAGTAGAAGGATAAAAAAACAAGCGATTTTTTTTGCAAAGAAATTATATGCAATGGCAAAAAAATTGTATGAAAGATAAATAAAGAAAAATGAAAGGAGAAATGAAAATTGATAAGATAAATCAAACACCAAATGAAACTGAAAATTATGAAAAATTTATATCGAAATATTAATAATGATAATATGGATAATGATGATAATGATAACAATTATAATTACAGTCATGATAACAATAATGATAACAATATTAGTAATAATGGTAATGATGATGGTGGAAATTATAGTGATAATATCAATATTAATGATACTACTACAACTACAACTAGTAATAATAAATTATTACATTGATAATGATAATGATAATAATTTTGATAAGAGCAACCCCCCCCAGAAAAAAGTGAATAAATGATAATAATAATGAAAACAATGGTAATGATCAAGATTAAGACGGAAATGACCTTAGCAAGAAGGTCGTCTTCACTAATGCCATTTTACGACGGAACTTTGCTCTCCTTGCAACACCGTGCAACTTGCAGAACTTTCTCGATGTTTCTTGGCCCCTTGCATTTACCAGAACCCTTCCCCTTCTCCTTTATCCTTCTTCCTAATTCCCCCTTTCTTCCTGCCTCTTCTTTGTGTGTGTTCGTCTTTTATTGAAGTCTTCCTTCTCTTTTTGCTTTCGAGAAAGAGAGTGGATGGGAGGGAAGAAGGAAGGAGGGGATGGGGGGGTAGGGGGAGGAGGAGGAGGAGGAGGTGGAGGGGGCGAGAGGAGGAGGAGCTGGAGTGGGGGTAAGAGGAGGAGGAGGAGGAGGAGGTGTGGGGGAAGAGATGAAGAAGGAGGGGAGGGAGGGAGGAGAACAAGTGGAAGAGGAGGAAGAAGAAGGATGAAGTGGAAGGAGGAGGAAAAGGAAAAGGAGAGAAAGAAGTAAAGAAAAAGGAAGGAATAGGAGAGGAGAGGAGGAAGATGCAGAATAAGAGGAGCGAGGAGGAAGAGAAGGGAAGAGGAAGTAGCTGGACTGAAAGAGGAGATGGAGGAAGAAGGATAGAAGGTGGGAGAGTAGGAGGTGGTGGAAAGAGGAGGAGAGGTATTAGAAGAGGAAGAGGAGGAATAGGAGGAGGAAGTGCAAGCTAAGGAATAGAAAGAGGAAGAGTAGGAAGAGGAGAAAGCGGGAATGAGAGAGAATATGGAAGTGGGGGAAGTGAAAGGAGATGTGAAAATAGGAAAAGATAAGAAATATGTGATAAAAACAGGAGAAACAGATGAAATTGGAAGGAACAACGAAAGACCGAGAAGAAAAAAAACATGAAGATAAAGAGTCGATAGAATCAAACGAAAAAAACGAATCATGAAAGTAAAATAATAATGATGATGATAATGATAATAATAATGATAATAACAATAATAACAATAACAGCAATAACAATGGCAATAATAATGATAATACAAATGAATGAATAGATAAATAGATAATAAAAATGTAAATAAATGAAGATAATATCTACGTGGAAAAAATCTTACCGAAATATCTTTAAAACACTCTTCGGTAAAACTCATTCTCTCCTTTTCTGTCTTCTTTTTTCTTGTCTTCGCCTTTGTATCTCTTTATCTCTGCTTCTTACTTTTTAGTGTCTTTCCTGTAATCTATATTTTCTACGTGCTTTTATAAATGTTTTTTTTTTTTTTTGTATGCATCTCTTTCTATGTCTCTGTCTCTCTCCTCTTTGTAATCTATTGCTGCCTATCTGTTCGCTCGCCCTCTCACTCGTTCTCTCTCTCTCTCTCTCTCTCTCTCTCTCTCTCTCTCTCTCTCTCTCTCTCTCTCTCTCTCTCTCTCTCTCTCTCTCTCTCTCTCTCTCTCTCTCTCTCTCTCTCTCTCTCTCTCTCTCTCTCTCTCTCCTCTCTCTTCTCTCTCTTTCACTCTCTCTCTCACTTCCTCCTCTTCCGCTATCTCTCTTCCTCTCCCCACACCCTCTTTCTTCTTTCTCTCCCACTCCCTCTCTTTCTCTCTCTTTCCCCCTTCCCCCTCCCTCTCTCTCTCTCTGTCTCTCTGTCTCTCTCTCTCTCTCTCTCTCTCTCTCTGTCTCTCTCTGTCTCTCTCTCTCTCTCTCTCTCTCTCTCTCTCTCTCTCTCTCTCTCTCTCTCTCTCTCTCTCTCTCTCTCTCTCTCTCTCTCTCTCTCTCTCTTCCTCTCCCTCCCTCTCTCTCTCTTCCTCTCCCTCCCTCTCTCTCTCTTCCTCTCCCTCCCTCTCTCTTCTTCCTCTCCCTCCCTCTCTCTCTTCCTCCCACCCCCTCCCTCTCTCCCCGTCCCCCTCCTTCTTTCTTTCTCTCTACTATAAACCTCCCTCATTTCTATACAAATAACCCCAGACCCCATGCTAACATGTAATAATTTTCAGAACTGTTTACATAGAGCCCTTATCCCATTGTGTGTGCAATTGTACCCCTCGTGAACAATAATAAACTGAAATTTATGCTCATGTATGGATGTTTGTCTTGCTCTATATACACATGAGAGTATTTTCAGTATTTTCTATGTGCACACGATTTTTTTAGATTTTGTGTGTACATGTATGGACGTTTAGATATGACTGTTGATGGTGTGTTGTTTCCGTCCAGAATGATGCGTTTGATAAAGAGGGAATGAGTGAATGGGTAAATGTGGATAAATAAATGATAATGAGAATGATATTTTTAGAATATCACATGTTTGATTAAAGAAAGAATGAATGTATAAGTAAATAGTAATGATAATGATTTTTAAAAATCTGAAGTTTATCAAAGAAAAAAAATATATATATAAATTAACAATTATGGCAATGATTAAAACAATCAAAGACTTATCAAAGAAAAATGTAAAATAGATTTATGTATACATAATAATGGTAATGATTCAAAAAAGAAAAGAAAATTCTATCCACAGCTGTCTTCATTTTCGTATCTTTCTCTCTCTCAAAAAAAAAAAAAAAAAAAAAATAATCGACTCTAAGTACGAAAATATGTGATACAAACTTTTCTAAATTGCTTACGATGTGGATCCCGGACAGACACACACACACACACACACACACACACACACACACACACACACACACACACACACACACACACACACACACACACACACACACACACACACACACACACACACATATATATATATATATATATATATATATATATATATATATATATATATATATATATATATATATATATATCAAAAACTAATTTTATTAGTTCTGTAAATCGTTTTTTCCTTGTCGATTTTTTTCTTTTATCATTTTTCTTTTTTTTTCTTTCTTTATCACTCGGATCATTTATCAGTCACCGCGTAAAAAAGGTATTTAATAAAAAAAAAATGTATATGTCTATTTACCTCATTTTATTTGTCTAAAATCATTATCTTTGATAAATCTGTTCTTTATTATTCGTTGTATATTCACAGTCATTGTCTTCTGTGTTATTGTCTGTTCCTTATTATTCATTTCCTCTTCCTATAACCATTATACTTTACATTATCATGTTCATCATTATTTATTTTATATTCACAATTACTATATTTTATGTTTTCACTAAATCATCAATATTCATCATCTATTCGCAATCACTATCTTTTACATCATCATGTGTCAACATCCAATGTATATTCACAATCACTATATCTTATACTTTCACCTGTTCACCATTATTCACTATTCATTCACATTATCTTTCATAGTATACGCTGTTCATCATATAAATTAATTCTCTCTCTCTCTCTTCTTCTTCCTCTTCTTCTCTCCCACTCCCTCTTTCTCTCTCCTTTTCCCCCACTTCTCTATCTCAATCTTTCTCTCCCACCCCCTCTTTCTTCTTCTCTCCCACTTCCACTCTCTCTCTCTCTCTCTCTCTCTCTCTCTCTCTCTCTCTCTCTCTCTCTCTCTCTCTCTCTCTCTCTCTCTCTCTCTCTCTCTCTCTCTCTCTCTCTCTCTCTGTCCCCTTTCTCTCTCTAATATATACATATAAATTTACCCAACCTCCTCCTGTTCATGATGATCCTCAATGGTTCGTAAAGGGGATTTTGGCCGAATAACTGTCGTATTATGAGCCTTATGAAAGCAAGGAGAGATCAGTGCCCGGGCGTTCATCCTGTATCTATAGCGAGATATTTTGTGTAGAGATTAAGTTCTTTGCAAACTGGGATATTTGCTTAGTTACTTATAATATGATTTCTTTTACTTAGAAACAAATAAGACTATATGTACATACATGTAAATGCCTTTAAAGCGATCCCTTGAACTAACACAAACAAACAAACAAAAGCGCATGCAAGCTCACGAGTATTAGTTCTCCAACAGATACGAGCAAAGAAATGCACACAAACAAACAAACGAGAAATAATTATCCGACACATAAACACAAAGGCACAAACACAGCCAAAAACACGCCAGCAAGCAAACACACTTAAAAAGAACATAAGCATCAGTTTCCCCCAAACAAACAAGCAAACACAGCCACATTGATTAAACCAATATACGCACAAACAAACACACCAGGAATAGTTCCCAACGCAAACAATCACACAATCCTCAGTTTCCCCAAACAAACAAACAGACAGACTTTGTCTAAACCCAACACATACGCACAAACAGTCACACAAGCATCCGTTCCCCAAAACAAACAAACAAACACACAAAGCACACAACCCTCAGTTCCCCCCAAACAAACAAACAAACACACATACACGCACAAGCCCACAACCATTAGTTCCCGAAGCCGCCTGCAGATGGGGCTGTTGGAGTTTCCCGATAAATGCAAATAACATCTTCCTCTTTTCTCCGTGGGGCCGCGGGGCCTCCGGCGGGGAACGGAAGGGAAACACACACACGGACACTTATACGCATACAGGACGCCCAATGGGAGACGGTTTTAATTACGCCATGCAAGTGCGCGCGCGCGCGCGCGCGCGTGTATGTGTGTGTGTGTGTGTGTTCCTCTTTCTCTCTTTTTCTCTGCCTCTCTCTCTCTCTTTCTTTCTCTCTGTCCCTTTCTCTCTCTCTGTCTCTCTCTCTTTCTCTCTGTCTGTCTGTCTGTCTGTCTCTCTCTTTCTCTCTGTCTCTCTCACTCTCTCCCTTTCTCTCTCTCTCTCTCTCTCTCTCTCTGCCTCTCTGCCTCTCTCTTTCTGCCTCTCTCCCTTTCCATTTCCCTTTCCCTCTCCACCCCCCCCTCTCTCTCTCATTCAAAAACATAAAGGAGACAAACTGAGTTAAACGGTTAACGATAACTTTTTAAAAATCAATAGATAATTATACTGAGGGAAGGAGAGAAGGAGAGACCGATAGATGGATAAGAAAGTAATAGACAAAGATAGAAATTGTAAAAAAATAATAATAATAAAAAAAAGCGCAGTACAGAAAAAAGATCCAGTAATGATATGTTAATATAGATAGATATATATTTATATATACACGCTTACACATATAAAACTTTCAAAATAAAGTGAGAGTTGATAAGAAAAGTCAATTAAGAAGATGCAGCAACGACCTTTATTTTTAAAAGTGAAAGAGACGAGGAAATCCAACCAATCACCGAGCGCAGAAAAGGTCGCTCCACTCTTTGCCGATCGCTGATTGGCTAATCATCCCACCGGGTTCCTTTTCTGGCTCGTGATTGGCTGATTATGATTGGCTGATTAAAGGTGCTGTCACACTAGCACTTTTCCGTCTTTTTTTTACATTTTTGTTTAACATCAATACAAACATTCTCGAATATAACTCTTCATTTGAGTATGCTTGGCTGAAAAAGTTAACGTTAAGGTTTTCAGACGGAAACGAGCATTATCGTCTGACTGGAAAATCGACAATTCGCTAAAAAAAAAATACAAATTTTCAGAAAATCGTTAAAAAAAAATGACGGAAAAAGTGCTAGTGTGACAGCACCTTAAGTGTTGAAGGAAATGTGTCTGAAATGTGTGTATGCACGCACTCACGCATGCATACACCCACACACACACACACATTATTTATATACATATGCATACATATATATATATACATATATATATATATATATATATATATATATATATATATGTATATATATATATATATATATATATATATATATATATATATATATATATATATATATATATGTATATATATGTAGCTTCTAACCCCTCCCTACTCCAATCTCAGCCCCAACCGACGCGTCCTGATCGGAGGAGACGCGCCACCAGGCATCCTCCTTAATCCCGAGAATAATCCTTTCCATCCTGCTCCTCCTGCGGTTTAGGGGCGTGGCGAGTGGCGATGGGGCGGGTCCAGGTTGATTGGCGCGGGGGGGGGGGGGGATGGGGAATTGGGGAGGAGGTGGAACAGATTTGGAAATGTGTGTGTGCTGTGTGCCTGTCTCTTCAAGCATAAATACATGGTTGTGTGATTAGATACATACTTGTAGATAGATAGATTGATAGATGATATAGATGCATATATATGTGTGTGTATGTGTGTGTGTGTCTATGTCCATCTATCTACTTATCTATCCGTCTATAAGTATTTATTTATTCACACAAAAAAGAGAAAGAAGGAAGTTCCGTTTCACTCTCACTTACTCTAAAGCGAAGGAGGGGGGGGGGGCTATTCCCCACCCGCTGAGGGGCTGGACTCGGAAATGCCCCTTGTCTCCATCTTTCTTTCTTTGCCTGTTTATCTGTCGCTGTTTCTCTGGCACATCTCTCTCTTCTTTTCCTCTTCTCTATCTCTCTCTCTCTTCTTCTTTTCCTCTTCTCTATCTCTCTCTCTCTTCTTCTTTTCCTCTTCTCTATCTCTCTCTCTCTCTTCTTCTTTTCCTCTTCTCTATCTCTCTCTCTCTCTTCTTCTTTTCCTCTTCTCTATCTCTCTCTCTCTCTTCTTCTTTTCCTCTTCTCTATCTCTCTCTCTCTTCTTCTTCTTCTCCCTCTTTCCCTCCTCTCTATCACTCTCTTCTTTTTTGTCATTCACTCTCCTCTTCTTTCCTTCTCCTTTTCCATCTCCCTCTCCTCTTCCTCCTCTCTCACATTCTCCCTATCCCCCCCTCCATTTCCCACTCCCGCACACCCCCTCTCCCTCATTTTCGCCTTTTCTCTATCTATTTCCCCTCCATCTCCTTCTCTATCTCTGTTCTTCCCCGTGTATCTTATTCTCTCTTTCCTCTCCTCTCTCTTCTCCCTCCTCCTCCTCCCACTCATCCCTTTATTCTTTCCTCTCTATCCCCCCGTCTATCTCCATCTCCCACTCACTCTCTCACTCTTTTTTCCTTCCGCTAACCCCCATCTTCCCTTTTTAACACCCTCTCCCTATCTCCCCTTCTCAACCCCTTCCCTTCCCTCTCTTTTCTAACAACCTCTTCCTCTCTACCATTCTCTCCCTCTTCCTCTCTATAACTCTCTCTCCTTTCCTTTATCGCCAACGCAAAATTAGAAAATAAACACTCCTCCCCCCCCCCCCACCAAAAAAAAAAAAAAACTTTTTCCTTAATCTAAATTGATGCAAACTGACTGAACGACGTCCAATGATGACCTCTGACCTCGAGCGAGGTGAGGGTCAATAAGGCAATTTTTTTGGCACGAGAGATTTTTTGGGGGGAGGGGGTGGGGGGAGAGGCCCACCTGTCTGTCTATTTGCTAGCTAGCTGTCTATTTATACATTTATCTATCTATATGTATAAACATCGATCATTCTGTATCTACCTATCTATCAGTGTATCACCTATCACTCCTCTCCCTCTCTTTTATTTCCCCCCCCCCCACCCCCTCCTCTTTCTCTCTCTTCTGACCCCTCCACTTTTTTCTCTCTCTCCCATGCCTCACCTTTCACGCCCCTTCCCCCCCCTGCCTCTCTCCCTCCCCTTTCCCCCTCCTCTTCCTCCCCTTTCTCTCTCTCCCTCCCACACCTTTCACCCCAACCCCTTCCCCTCTCCCTCCTCTCTCCCTTATCTCTCTCATCCTCCCATCCATCTGGTTCGCAGCTCCGGTCAAGCAGCCCAGCATCCGCCTGGCCTTTGAGGGGAATTCCCGACTAAGATCTTCCAGAGGGGGGGGGGTGGAAGGGGGAAGGAGTGAGGGGAGGGGGGGGAGGGAGTTTTATCTTTCTCCAGGAACCGACAAGCCAAGTTGGAGTGGGGCCAGTCGCTCGATGGGGGTCGCGGAGACAAGCAGGGATTTTGCGCGCTCTCTCTCTCTCTCGCGACCTCTCTCTTTCTGTGTCACCTTTTTTTCTCTCTCTATCTTTGCCTCATCTCTTTCTCTCTCTCTCTCGCGGCCTCACTCTTTCTGTGTCACTAATTTTTCTCTTATTTTTGCCTCACCTTTCTCTCTCTCGCGCGCGCGCGACCTCTCTTTCTGTGTCACCTTTTTTCTCTCTCTCTATCTTTGCCTCATCTTTTCCTCTCTCTTGCTCTCTCTCTCTCTCTCTCCCTCCCTCTATTCATCTATCTATCAAACTATCTATATATATCTTTTTTTTCCCTTCCCTTCCTCTTTCCCCATTTTTTTTCATGTGTACTACCTTTTTCCTTTCTTCTCCCCTCTCCTCCTCTCCTTCTGTCTCCTTTCCTTCCTCTTTCACTGTATCATCTCCCTTTCCCTTTATCGCATCACAACTTGAGGGCAAGAGATTAGCAAGCACCCCTCTTTTCCTCCTTTCTCGCCCTCTCCTCTCTTCCGCCCCTCCCCTCCCCTCCCCTTGTCTCCTCCTCCCCCCTTTCTCTTTCTACCCCCTCCCCCCCGTTCCTCTTGCATGAAAACGGTAAGCGTGGACGAGGGCGTGCCACTCCTCTTGCATGAAGACGATGGGCGTGGACCAGGACGTGACATTCCTCTAGCTACCTTGAGGTCTTGTTTGCCATGACCAAAGATGTGCCCCACTTGTCAAAGCGCAGCCCGTGAGAAGCCATCTCCGAGGTCCATCAGGCCTGGAGAGGAGTCAACAGGCCATGAAGCATCCTCAGCAATGCCTCTTGAGGATGGAGCCCTGACCATACGCCCCGCGGCTCATCTGGTGGGCGCATGTGGCCTATCACGCAGTCAGCAACTCTGAGGAAGGAAACACAGCATATACAATCCGTCATGGCGAATATGGCTCATGTGTACTAACACAACAGCAAGATAAAACTTCAGAATCACATACAGACACCAACAACCTCTTAGAATAAAACTAATCAGTAAACAAACAAAGACCATGAATAAATATGTTAAAATGAAAATAATTGAATTGAAAAGAGGAATTGTTGGAGATTAGACTGAAATTAAAATTTACAGAAAGGTATATGGACAGCAGGAGTGGACAGAATGAGCCAGAATAATCAAAACATGATGTTCAGTTATTATCACAATAACCAGTGAATGTTGCAAGCAAAGCTACACTAAATGGACCATCAATCATCGCCTGGATGGGTGGTAATGGGTATCTGCTGTTGTGAGTGAATTAATATTTCTGAAATTCTTCCTGACCAGCACCACAGGAGACAGCCAAGGGCTGCTCGCTGGTTCAACAATACCTACCTCGAACATCAAATCACACTGATCTCGTATGGTCTGCCGGGCTGAATGTGGAAGACACCATTAGCGTGTTGCAGTTGGTGCTACATCTCCTGTATGAATTTTTTATTCCAGGTACTTTTCCACAATCCATGGAATCACTCTAGACCAGTTTTGGGAATTCTTGTAATAGCTATCTATACCTTTGTCTGGCATGGACTGACAAGCGAGATAAAGAGGGCAGGCTATCATTATTCTCATTGCTCTGAGCCTATTACTAAATATGGCACAAGTTGAGTCAGGATCTTGAGTGCTATTTTCAGACCATCATGAAGAGTAGCGATGCAGGTCCCACAGGTGAGCCGAGCAGGCTTGCCGTCAGGATTCACCAACAACACAAATAAATAGCCTTTCATACTTTTCACAACAGGATGGGGCGCAGGAGAGCCAACAGGGGCTGAAGCAGTCACAGGAGGAACCACAGGAGCTGGCGATAGCGCGAGGTGGCTTGCAGGGGCTGGTGAGTTTCAACAGCCTGCATCGACTGGTTGCTGGCCTCATCTGCGCGTTCTCTGCCTTCAGCTCATTAAATGCAGTCACCACCTGGTCCAGAAGGGCAGCACTCATCACCGGAGTTGCTCGCTCGTCCAACTGCTGGATGATCATTATAGGTCAGGCTGTGCAGTTGGCCCTCGAGCGACTGGTTGTAGCCCACCACTCGGCCCTGCTTCCTCCAAGGCTCTAAGGTTCGAAGTCGAGCCAGGTAAGGAAGACGACTGCAGATCGCTGGCTCTGGCTCTTGATTGCAAGTTCCTCTTTATAGGCATGTTTGATAGACCTTTCACAGTCAACGACAGCGAATGTCAGAAGGAAGGCCACACAACACGAACTTTCAGGTATTTGTAAGTTATGCTTTCATAAGCCCAGTTTAAACCATTACTCAATAAAACACCATGCAAAAATGTAAACATCACAAACATGTTCATGAAAACCATGTAATATCCAGAAAATAGGGAAGAATGATTATATAGAAAAATAATGGTTACCCATATGTTATGCACAAAACCACAAAATAGTCAATTATGCTTGGGGTTAATAAAACCAATAAATCAAGAGTTAAAACCCCTATCAAATGCTAATCCTAAGTGATAACAAAATGCCCACAAGCAATGCAAGCAACGCCATTAGAGCCTTATCCAAAAATCAATACTGAAAATGGCAATCAAATTACTGATTGTATGAGAGAACATTTCCACAAACCAACTGCGTTAATCAGACTGTAGCCTCATGAACATCAAACAAAACAAACTCACACCAAGTTGCAAAGAACACTGTTAGGACGTCTAAGGAAGAGCAGTCAGAGTAACCAGCTGCAGGACCAGTGGCTAACCCGTCCAGGATACGGATGCACGATCTGCAAATCAAGTGCGAATCACAAAGTGCAAAAGGTAGACCTATAAATAAGCAATGACGCTTTTCCGAGGGGCAGACTGGGCTAAAACAATTCAAACACAAAATACGTAATAGCAAAATGCATCACCAGTGACTCAACTCTTAATCAGCAGTAAAAGTGTTTCTCCATCGTTTCTCAATTGCTGTGTATGATTATTTCACCGCAGCGTTAACTTGTACCTTCAGAATCCATTTCAGAATTATCAATGCCACTTCTTTCAGTCATACCCATGAGTTTTAGATCATTATAGAATTCATCGTGAAGTCCTTTGTTTACTTAGCACTTAAATAACCAGTGAATTTGTTATAATACAAATATTAAGGTAGCGAGAGGTGAGAGACCGAGACAATCATCAATCTCAATGATAATGCAAAGGCGCTGATAACCTCATGAGACTCATACTTAAATCAACTGAAACAACAATTATTTATCAAATATTGAATCCGGAGCCTTGCGTGATTCAAATTATACCTCAGCTGAGGCTAATGCCAAAGGAATGCATATACAATGTACTTAATTATCATCCCTGGAGACATGGCGGGCCGATGCGCAGGTCCCCGTCCTCCTCCCACGAGCGCCGGCCGGTCAGTGCGGGGACGCGGTCGGGAAGGTCGCTTCCAAGGTCTATATAAGTACCTATATAGACCTTGGTCGCTCCTGCCCGAACCAAGGAATTTAAGGGAGGCAGCGTCATCCCTAAAGACTAAGGTAACACAACGAAATATGATTTTTTTCCCTCTTTGTTTTGCAAGCTTAAACAAAACTCGATTTTTGTTGCATTTCTGATAATGACAATAAAGAAAAAAAAAATCCATAATTGGAAACAATTTTTGCGTCCTGATCGGATAGCTATGCACACCCGGGTGACGTCACAAACGCCGCCCCATCTCGACAGCTGCCATTTGTGAGGCGGGAAAGCGGTTTATTTCAATACGTTGACATTCTCCGTATTGCAGGCGATGCAGGACGAACGCCGCGCCCGACGGGAAGGTCGCTCCCAAGGGCCGTGGTCGCTCCTGCCAGACAATCCCGGGCGGTTACGAGTGGCGGTTCGGTAGTTAGTTCACTACGCTACTGCTAATGGCAATTTCGATGATGATAATGATGATGATGATTGATGATAATGATGATGATGATGATGATGATGATGATGATGATGATGATGATGATTGATGATGATGATGATGATTGATGATGATGATGATGATGATGATGATAATGATGATGATAATAATAATATTGCTACGACTACTTCTAGTGATGTCAATGCAATCGACTGGAAAACAACGAGACAAAAGAGCATCGACTGATAAGCGAAGAAAGAACCGCTGCTTTGCCCACAAGAGTTCAAATCCTTTATGTTGCATATTGTTCCAATCAGGGAAAATATTTATTGTGTTGTGCAATATGAATATGCAATTCTTCACTACGAGTTTCCAATATTCCGTTATATAAAGGATAGATTGACTTTGAAAAAAGAAACATGGCGAGTTTCAATACGAATTTATATGTTCCGTTATGAAAGTTTTGAAAATGCGAAATGGAATCGTAGAATTATGAAGTACTCGGGTAAAAATGTGTGAATTTTTAACTTGGAAATACGTATTTTTAAATTATCTTTTATCATTGTCGTTAACATTATTATCATTAATATTATTATCATGATTATCATTACCATCACTATCATCCTCTTTATCATTATCATCATTATCACTATCATCATCATTGTTATCATTACTATTGTTGTTTCAAATACTTTTGTCATTCTTATCATTTTCATTATCATCAATATCATTAATTTTTCATTCTTATTATCTTTTATCAGTATTAGCGCTATTATTGTTATCAGTATTATTATTGTTTTTTTCTGGCATTATTTTATTATTATTATTGATATTATTGTAATCATCATCATTATTGTTATCATTGCCATCATTATGATCATTATTGTTATTATTATCAATTTATTCTTATTTCTATTGTCATTATTATCATTATTACTATTATTATAATTATTATTGTTGTCATCATTTTCATTATTATTATCATCATCATCATTACTGTTATCATTATTATTACAATAATTATCATTATTATTATTGTCATTGTTATTGTTATGATAATAATCATTATTATTACTATCATTATTATCGTTATTATTATTATTGTATACGCTCCTACCGATGTTAGTAATATTCGAGATATTCGACGCCAACCAGCATCTGTGTCAAACAGCTGTCCCCGGCGAAATATTCATAATGTCCTTGGTGACTTCAATGCGGTATCTGGCTGTGATCGAGCTGGCCATGAGATGTCTGTCGGTCCTCATGGTTCGGGAGCTGATGCCGGCAGCGAGAATAGCATCCTTTTCCGTGACTTTGCAAGGTCCTAGAAATTGAGGATTTCTGGCTCCTGGTACCAGCGCTTAGAACCACATCGTTGCCCATGGTACAGCGATACGGGTAATGCAGACAAGAAGATTGACTACATACTCGTTAGCACTCGTTGGAGGATCCTTTCAGAACTGCAGGGTGTATAGGAGTGCCGAGTTCTTTGGTACTGACCATAGATTGGTTGTAGCTACCCTCCGGGTCCATTTTAAAACTCCCCAGCGGGCCAGTGATCACCCTAAGGTGTGTCTTTAAACAGGCTGAAGGAGGGGGAGTGTGCTCGGGGGGGTGCTGAGGCAATCTTTGGTCGTTTCGCTGCGCTCGACAACCTGACGGACCCTGTACTTCTGTGGGACACTTTCAAGTGCGAAACGCTTGATGCAGCCCAAGAATCGATTGGTGAACGCCTGAGAGCAAAACAGAATTTCATCTCGCAGGAGACACTGGATGTCACAGATGCTTGTCGTGTGGCTCGGGATCGGGATTTGCACGATTCTCAGGTCCGCAGAATTCGGTCAATGTTAAGAAGGGACAAGGAACAGTCTATTGGGTCTTGCAGAGGAGATAGAAGGCCATTTTCTTAGTAAATGAACTTTGTCCTGTATACCAAGCCCTCTTCACAGGTGACAGCAGTTCGCTTAGTAAGTGGCCAGATCGTCTCAGATCCTTTTGCGCTGCGGAGCGCTGGGCTCAGTATTTTAAGCAGTTGTAGCAGGTTGATCCACCAACAGTTAACTTGGATGAGGGGAGTGCCGAGATTCCGTTGCCGGACCCGCCCATCAGTGAGGATCCTCCCTCCCTAACAAGTAAGGGTGGTGATCTCCAAGCTGAAGAGTGGTAAAGCAGCAGGCATATGTAGCATCCCAGCTGAACTGTTAAAGGCTGGTGGTGAACCTATGGCACGGGGGTTGCATGCTGTCCTGGCTGCCATCTGACAGTCCGATACCGTCCCCCCTGACCTGTTGAGGGGTGTGGTCATCCCTCTCTGGAAGGGGAAGGGGGACCGTTGGGACTGCAGCAACCACCGAGACATCACACTGCTCAGTATACCAGGCAAGGTATACCTCATCCTTCTGAGACGTATCAAAGACCACCTACTGAGGCATCAGAGGCCGGAACAATCTGAATTCACTCCTGCTAAGTCCACAATAGACCATATCCTTGCACTTCGAGTCATTGTAGAGCGCAGTCGTGAGTTCGGGCGTGGGCTGCTTGCAGCCTACATCGACTTCAAGAAGGCGTTCGATACAGTGCATCGGGAATCACTTTGGGCAATATCAAGGTTACCGACCCTGACTTTGCTGATGATGTTGCTATTCTATCAGAGTCCTTGGAATCCTTAGCAGTGGCTCTTGATGCATTTAGTAATGAAGCGAAGCCCTAGGGTCTAGAGGTCTCCTGGTCCAAGACCAAGATCCAGGACTTTGGGGACTTGCTATGAG
>NC_091574.1:19373604-19383604 GCF_042767895.1 Penaeus vannamei
GTTGGCGATGTCTTGTATTTCCGCTGGCTGTCAGAATATGTTGACATTAATTCGATACTTGGCAACTTTTGAATGATTTCATTGACATCTTCCATTCCATTCCATCAACTGTTGCCAGATACTGCCATATGGTAAGTTTGGTGTTCCGGTTCCGCTAAAAAAAAATAGATGATGAGTATTATGTAAAAATAAAACTTAGTAAATGTTTGATGAATATCATTCTTGAATTGCTTACGTGATAATCGGGTAGAAGAAAAAAATGTATCATTTCGTCAATAACTTAAATTATAGATACGAAAATAATCCTCTTTCATATCTATCCGAATCCGATTGGAGTTACGAACTCTCAGACACTGTTTATCTCTGTCTATATATCTCTATTTTTGTATCTCAGTACATTCCCCTCCAACAAATAAATAAATAAATGCAAACAAAAAGAAAGAGATACACAAACAAACAAATATTCGGCATATAACGTACAACAAAGCATAAAATAAACAAACACATTTCCCCCGCTCTCAACACGCAGTCGATAGAATCCGCCTACACGAACGCCAGGATTTTCCCGCCATTTGACAAGGAGGTCGTTTGGGAAAACCAAGATGGCGACCGCTCCACCGTTTGCCTAAGGGGAACTTGGGCTCATATCGAACTTCTTAACAGCCAAGCCAAGCCGACGTGCACACAGAAACAAGAGTTCGGAGCAAGGAAGACATATTATCCGCTAGAGGGTATGGGGGAAAGGGAGAGAGGAGAGAGAAGGGAGGGGAGGGGAGGAAGGAAGAGGGGCAGGTAGGAAGGAGGAGAGAGAAGGGAGGGGAGGGGAGGAAGGAAGGGAGCGGAGGGTAGGAAGGAGGAGGGGAGACAGGAGGGAGGACAGAGAAGGGAGGGGAGGGTAGGAAGGAGGAGGGGAGGGTAGGAAGGAGGAGGGGAGACAGGAGGGAGGAGAAGAAGGTAGGAAGAAGGAAGAGGGAGAAGAGAAGGAAAGAAAGAGGGCGGGGAAGTGGATGAGAGTAGATAGGAGAAGGTAGGAAGGAGGAGAGGATAGAGGGGAAGAGAAGGAGAGGAGATAGGAAGAGGGAGTGGGAAAGGAGCCAAGAGAGAGGGGAAGAGGACGGAGTGAGGAGAAAAAAAGAGAGAGGAGAGAGGACGAAGGGACGGGAAAGTAGAAAGGAGAGAGTATAGAAAGGAGGAAGGGAGGAGAAAGGAGAGATGAGAGAAGAAAGAGAAGAGAATAGGAAGGGAAAAAAGGTAGGGGAGATGGAGGAAAGAGGGATAGAAAGGAAAAAAAGGAAAGGGATAGAAGCAAGAAAGGAGGGGAAGAGGAAGGAGAGATAATGAGAGAGAATGAAGGAGAGAGGGGGAAGGAGGAGAGAAGAGAGCGGACGAAAGGAAGGAGGAGAGAAGGGGCGAGGAAAAAGTGGGAGGATAAGGAATGGGAATAATAAAAGGAGCGAGATGGAGAGAAGAACGGATAGTGAAAGAAAAAAAAAGAATTAAGAGGAAAGAGAGGAGGAAAGGAGAGAAATAAAGGGGAAAAAATTAAGGAAATGGGTAAGAAGGAAGGAAGAGGAAGGGACGGAAGGAAGTGGAGGTAGAGAGAAGCAGAAGAGAATATATACAGAGAGGGAAATGGAAGAAAAAAAAAAGAGAAGAGAAGAAAGAAAGAAAGGAAAGGAGAAGAAAATGAAAGAAAACAAGGGAGACAGAGAGAAAGGCAGAGGGAGCTCAAGGAAAAGAAAGGAGGGAAGGAAAGAGGAAGAGAAAAGAGAGAGAGAGAGAGGGAAAGAGAAGGAAAAAGAGAGGGAAGAAGAGAGAGAGAAATGAATGAGGGAACAAGGAAAATTGTGAGAAAGGAAAAAAAAAGAGGACGAGAGAGAGAGAGAGAGAGAGAGAGAGGTAGACAAACAGAAAATAGAAAACAAGGTAAGAAAGAGACCAGAAAAACAAGACAAATGACCAAACCAAACGATTAAAAAACATGAATAAAAATGCTTAAAAAAAACAAACACAGCCTAAACCAGTAAAAAAAATAAATAAATCAATCAATCAGTAAATAAAACGAAAAAAAAAACACACATAAATGGAATCCCATAAGAGGAAGAAGAAGAAAGAGAAGATTCCCTCTTTCACTCCTTCCCGTTCACCTGCCAAGAATGGGGACAAGGAGATAGCAGGAAGAAGAGGGAGGTGGGGGAAGGGAGATAAAGGAGGGCCAAAGGAGAGAAGGGACGGAAGGAAATGGACGGGGAGAGGAAAGAGTGAATTATGTGAGGAGGGGGATGAAGGGAGAGGAAGAGAGAGAGAGAGAGGGAGAGAGAGAGAGAGAGAGAGAGAGAGAGAGAGAGAGAGAGAGAGAGAGAGAGAGAGAGAGAGAGAGAGAGAGACAGAGACAGACAGACAGACAGACAGACAGACAGACAGACAGACAGACAGACAGACAGACAGACAGACACACAGACACACAGACAGAGAGAGAGAGAGAGAGAGAGAGAGAGAGAGAGAGAATGGAAGAGAGAGAGAGAAAAAAAGGTGACCGACCGACAAGCAGAGGAAAAAAGGCATCTTCTTATTCTTAGTATCTGTCCTTCCAAAAGGGTCTTATCAGCTGTTATCTTATCAGCTGTTATCTTATCAGCTGTTATCGTGTGTCGAGAAGAGCCCAAGAGGTCGCTGAGAAGCCGAGGAATATATAGGGTGTTATCTGCTTCCTTCTTCCTTCTCTGCTTGTTTGTTTATCTTTGTTCATTTTTTTGTCTCTTTTCGCTTTTGTTTTGTTGGCGTTTCTCTTTTTTCTTTCCATTTCTCTCTTCGTCGCTCGCTCTCTCTCTCTCTCTCTCTCTCTCTCTCTCTCTCTCTCTCTCTCTCTCTCTCTCTCTCTCTCTCTCTCTCTCTCTCTCTCTCTCTCTCTCTCTCTCTCTCTCTCTCTCTCTCTCTCTCTCTCTCTCTCTCTCTCTCTCTCTCTCTCTCTCTCTCTCTCTCTCTCCCTCTCCCTTTCTCCCTCTTTCTCTCTTGTTCTTTCTCTCTCTTTTCTTCCCTCTCTCTCTCTCTCTCTCTCTCTCTCTCTCTCTCTCTCTCTCTCTCTCTCTCTCTCTCTCTCTCTCTCTCTCTCTCTCTCTCTCTCTCTCTCTCTCTCTCTCTCTCTCTCTCTCTCTCTCTCTCTCTCTCTCTCTCTCTCTCTCTCTCTCTCTCTCTCTCTCTCTCTCTCTCTCTCCCTCTCTCTCTCCCTCTCTTTCTCTCTCTCTCCCTTTCTCCCTCTTTCTCTCTCTTGTTCTTTCTCTCTCTTTTCTTCCCTCTCTCTCTCTCTCTCTCTCTCTCTCTCTCTCTCTCTCTCTCTCTCTCTCTCTCTCTCTCTCTCTCTCTCTCTCTCTCTCTCTCTCTCTCTCTCTCTCTCTCTCTCTCTCTCTCTCTCTCTCTCATATATATATATATATATATATATATATATATATATATATATATATATATATATATATATATAGTTATATTTATATATCTTAGTCACTCCTTCCCCACCCTCTGTCTCCCCTCTTCCACCCCTCCCCCTTCTTTTATTCTCCCCTCCTACGCCTCCTCTTTCTCTCGCTTCCCTCACCCCCGCCCCCCCTCCCCTCGCCCGCCCCCACTCTCACACCTCTGACCTTTCGTGGGCGGAACAGAGGCAGTAGTACAAGAAAATCGCCAACGCACTCGCCAAGGGGAGGTTTCACAGGGGGGGGGGGATACACGTGTTGGTATATGTGTATGTATGTTGGAAAGAATATTGGGATTATGTACACACACACATACATACACACATACACGCACACACACATGCATACACATACACACATACATGCATACACACACGCGCACACACACATACATACACACACGCGCACACACATACACTCACACACACACGCACACTCACACATACATACATACACACACGCGCACACACACATACATACACACACGCGCACACACATACATACACACACGCGAACACACACACATACACACGCGCACACACACACACTCGCGCGCACATATATATATACATATATACGCAAACGCACTCACATTTCATTATCACCATCATCATCATCAAAAATGTCAATATTATTGTCGTTCTTTTTCATCTTAATCTTGTCATTACCTTCATTATCATTATCTTCATCATCATCATTATCAAGATCATCAACATTATCATCCTTATCATTACTTTTACTGCTTTTACTCTCTCTCTCTCTCTCTCTCTCTCTCTCTCTCTCTCTCTCTCTCTCTCTCTCTCTCTCTCTCTCTCTCTCTCTCTCTCTCTCTCTCTCTCTCTCTCTCTCTCTCTCTCTCTCAAAACTCTACACACACATATATATATATATATATATATATATATATATATATATATATATATATATATATATATATATATATGTATATATATATATATATATATATATATATATATATATATATATATATGTATATATATATATTTATATATTTATATATATTAATATATATATATATATATACATATATATACATATATATATATATATATATATATATATATGTATATATATATTAATATATATAAATATATAAATATATATTTATAAATATATATGTATATATATATATATATATATATATACGCACATACACAAATGCATATGAATATAAATGTGCCTTTGTGTTGGTGTGTGTGTGTTTGTGTAAAACACTGTCACAAATACATCATCCATACACGCTTTTGAATAAACCCCAGAAAACGACAGCAACAGCAACAAAAACAACAACAACAGTAAACCGATAATAAAAGTCTTAAGTTTGAACAAATTATACCTCCATCTAAAGGCTCTCTCACTCTTTTTTTTCTCTCCCTCCCTTCCCTCTCTCTCTCTCTCTCTCTCTCTCTCTCTCTCTCTCTCTCTCTCTCTCTCTCTCTCTCTCTCTCTCTCTCTCTCTCTCTCTCGCTCGCTCTCGCTCTCTCTCTCTCTCTCTCTCTCGCTCTCGCTCTCGCTCTCGCTCTCTCTCTCCCTTTCTGCCGCTCGCTCTCTCTCTCTCTCTTTCCCTCTCTCTCTCTCTCTCTCTTTATCTCTCTTTCTCTCTCTCTCTATCTCTCTCTCTCTCTCTCTCTCTCTCTCTCTCTCTCTCTCTCTCTCTCTCTCTCTCGCTCTCGCTCTCGCTCTCGCTCTCGCTCTCGCTCTGCTCTCGCTCTCGCTCTCGCTCTCCCTCTCTCTCTCTCTCTCTCTCTCTCTCTCTCTCTCTCTCTCTCTCTCTCTCTCTCTCTCTCGCTCTCTCTCTCGCTCTCTCTCTCGCTCTCGCTCTCGCTCTCGCTCTCGCTCTCGCTCTCGCTCTCGCTCTCTCCCTCTCTCTCTCTCTCTCTCTCTCTCTCTCTCTCTCTCTCTCTCTCTCTCTCTCTCTCTCTCTCTCTCTCTCTCTCTCTCTCTCTCTCTCTCTCTCCCTCCCTCCCTCTCTCTTTCTCTCTCCCTCTCCTTCTCTCTCTCCCTCTCTCTCTCTCTCTGCTCTCTCTTTCTCTCTCTGCTCTCTCTCTCTCTCTAGCCATTCATCTTTCCATCTCTCCATATGTTTATCAAGAATGAAGGGCCTAAACTAAAAATCTCAAATTCAAAAAACATATATCTACATTTTTTCCTTTGGTAAAATTGCGTTCAATAAACAAACAAACAAAAAAACAAAGGCACAACATACTCGTTAGAGAAAGTCATAGAAAACGGGAACGCACCAGAAGAGAAAACGGAATCAACTCTCCTCCTGATTCGAAAATGGGAAAATGATAAGTGATTATCGAGGGCAAACTCAAGAAAATTGGAGTCTCAGCTTTCTCCTGATTGCGACCTCGGTGGATGCGATATTAGGTATCTTAAGTTCATCACGTCGGCGAGAGAAAATAATGACGGAGAGAAAACAAGGAGGGAAAGATTGGGGTACGAATTATGAGAAGGGGATTTTTTCTTTTCTTTTATGTTTGTCAGACTGTTTTTCATTCTCATCTTTCTTCATTTTGCATAGATGTATATACATACATGCATACATACATAAACACACATACATGTATATACACACAAACATGAACACACACACACATTGGTGTATTTCCTTCTTTTTCTCTCTTCTTCCTTCGTCTTTCCTCC
This sequence comes from Penaeus vannamei, assembly GCF_042767895.1. Taxonomy (NCBI): domain Eukaryota; kingdom Metazoa; phylum Arthropoda; class Malacostraca; order Decapoda; family Penaeidae; genus Penaeus; species Penaeus vannamei. The sequence goes on from NC_091574.1 coordinate 19,379,748, forward strand.
TTCTCTCGCCCTCTCTTCCAGCAGACAAGTGAGGAGATACAGCCCCGCCAGACCGCTACAAAGGACGGCTAATTCCCTTCTGGTCTTGACCCCAAATAAGTCCTTTGCCTTCGACCCCTCCCCTATCCCTCCTCCCCCCCCCCCTCCTTTGAAACAGACGCAGCGAATAAACAAACGAACAGAGACACGCCCATGCTCGTTCTCTCATTTTTTCTCATTCATTTCTCACTCATTCTCACTCATTTTCGTGTCTCGCTCCGAAACGAGGTCACCTTAGTAGCTTGACCTTTCCTGCGGTCATCCTCCTATCTAAGAAAAGGAATCTTCGCCTTGAGAGTCAACCGCAGTGCCGTGTGGGATGCCGTCGCCGCGGGTCACGTGGTCATGCTGCGTCGCGGGTGATTAGGAAGGGCATCCGGGCGGGCAGGGGTTGGCTCTGGAAAATAACCTCCCAGTCATGAGGTGAGGGATATATATATATATATATATATATATATATATATATATATATATATATATATATATATATATGTGTGTGTGTGTGTGTGTGTGTGTGTGTGTGTGTGTGTGTGTGTGTGTGTGTGTGTGTGTGTGTGTGTGTGTGTGTGTGTGTGTGTGTGTGTGTGTGTGTAGATATAGATATCGATATAGACGTGTATGTATGTATGTATGTATATGTATATATATGTGTGTGTGTGCGTGTGTGTGTGTGTGTGTGTGTGTGTATTGGTCTGAGTGTGTGTGTATGTGACTATCTATCTATATACATATATGTAATATACCTGTAATACCTATATCTATAGCTATACCTATCTCTACATTTATATCTTTATCTATCTACTTATTTACACAAACAGTGCCTTTCGGAAACCCGAAACTTAATAAACAGCAGGAGTAACAGACACAGAGAGAAGAAGGAGAGAAGGCAAGAAAGGAAGAGAATATAATGTGAAAATATTCCCCGCCATTTTTTTCGCGAGAACGGAAAAAGTTTAATGAAAAAAAAAAGATGAAATGGTTTAGAAAGTTATTATCAACATTTTTCAGCTAAGACGTTTAGAAGACTTTCCGTTGACTATGAGAATTCTTGAAGAAGAGCATGAAGAGAAAGGAAGTCAGACCGGAAATACAATAAAGATGGGAAAAGATAAAATATTTGATAACGTTTATACATTCCTTCATATTCTTATTCAATAGTTCATTCATATACTTTTTTTTATCAATCTATTCACCTATTTTTCCACTTATCTTTTTTTTTCTTTTGATTTTACTAACTAATTTATGAATAAGATAATTAATTTAGAGTGATATGAGTGAGGAATCATGAAAATTATAATAACGATAACAACGATGACTGTGATCGTAAAAACAGTTATAGTAACCATATTGGAGAGGAATATGAACAGAGAAGAGAAAAACAAATGATAAGAATTTATTTTCATATTTCAGTCATTTTGTATGAAGTATTGTAACCATATATAGACCTGCATGCAAACTAACATACATACATACATGTATAAATATATACACACATGCATATACACATACATACAGTGCTTGTCAAAAGTATGCAACTCCTACTTATCAGTGAATATATTGAAGAAAAATATTTTTAGAATTGTGTTAATTTACACTTTAAAGGGCATATGTGAAGTAATTATTGTACATTGTTCTTTCTTCGAATATTGGTCAATAATGTATGCTTATCCTATAAATGCAAAAAAAAAAAAAAAAAATCGAAGAGACCCTCTGGTATCCCCAAAAATCCCATAGCAACGCCCTTAGAAACGAAGATGCAAAACTCGGCGGTCTTCGGCAATCCCCGGTTGTGACGTCATTCCCAGGACTAGGCAGAATCTTGTTGAATAGTGTGATATACACACTGCACCTGCGAGTCAAGGATATCATGGAATTGTCCTAGTTTCAAGCTATGAAAGTTTGTAACAAAGGATGCCGCCGCGTTGTGTAGCCATTCATTGCTCCCATTCATGTCACCAGCTATTTGAATGGCCAAAAGACCGCGACAGAGCAAGGAAGTGGCCACGTTTTGTGCATGCCAAGCGGAGCAACTTTCAGCCTGTGCCAACCAGCGTACTTCGCCTGAAACACAATGAAACAGAATGGCTTACGACATGGGATTTGCCAAACGGTAGGCCATTTCCAATTTATATTTGTCATGATCACAACAGCGCAAAACAAACTCTGAAAGAGCGCTTTTGATTGGTGGCGTAGCAAACATTCATCGCGTGGGTACGACACAGTGTGCGGACTGCATTGCAAGTGTGCATGTATTACTACACAGAAGTAGGGTAGGTACACCCCAGAAAGCACAACACAAATAAACACCGATGCCCCTCCTCTCGCGAATGGATGTAGGCCTACGCCATGGGTGCAGACAAGTGATAGCTCTGCCTGCTGAAATTTTTGAATGCAAAGAATGTTGTGATTGTGTTCTGGAATTGACGTCACACATCCGGGTTCCGGATTTTCGCGGGAAAATATAACTTGACTTCGGAAAATCGAAATAAATAAATTTTGGGGAATTATTTTCAGATTTCCTTTTTTACTCATATTAGAGAGATGGTTTGCGAGCTAATTCTCCCCTTTTAAAAAATTCAGTTGTTTCTTCACATAAGCCTTTTAATACTTGGTAGGGCTGCCTCCTCTTCATCTTACACTTTGAGCATCTGTAGTGAGTGTGCCCTTTGAGTATGTGTAGGGAGTGGCCACCTCGAGATGTACACTTTCCCCGTGAAGTCCTTTCCCTGTGAATCCCTCCTGATAATCCGCTGTAGGTTTTCCATGGGATTCAAATCTGGGTTGTTGCTTGGTCAGTCGTTTACAAAGTGTTCCCTGCAGTCCTCGAGCCAGAGGATACAAATTCTGCTGTGTGGGCAAGGGCACCGTCATGTTGGAAGGTGCCGGCTTTGGCGAGCTCGAAAGCCTCGGGCAGACGGGCACACAGCAGCTACGGGCAAGGTCTATATAAGTACATGCCGGCATCTAAAATTACTTAAGTATCTGCTCCTATACTACCGTTTTCTATGATCTCCCTCCTACCCTACCATGCTCTAATTCCCCCCCTCCTCTCAGCTTCCTCCTAGTGACGTCATAGGCCTTATCACCCAAAGCTGCGCAGAACTCCGAAGTGACGAGACCTGTACTCATATAGACCTTGGCTCCGGGTAGGACTGTTAGTTAATTTCACAGTTAGTTAACAAGTTCCGCTCGACCCCTGCCAGGAAAACAACCACGCACCATGGGTCACTCACTCTCTCTCTCTCTCTCTCTCTCTCTCTCTCTCTCTCTCTCCCTCTCTCTCTCTCTCTCTCTCTCTCTCTCTCTCTCTCTCTCTCTCTACCTCTACCTCTACCTCTCTCTCTCACTACCGTTTTACTGTGTTCTGCACATAACTGGCTTTGAGGGGGCCGCTGCCTCTTCGCTCTGCATTCCTGTTGGTTACATATAACGTCAAAAGCAAGCTCACCTAACCATAGCACTGAAAGCCTCCTCCTCCTCCTTGAGGTTTGTCCCTTGAAGCGTGTCCGTTGGAACTTGACTCCTGCATAGGATGTGACATGGTACGTGTCGCAGTCTCCCTAAACACTTCATGGCTTCTCTCCTGTTCACTCTAAAGTGTGTGTTGCGGTATATTTTATAACACACACACACACACGCGCGCGCGCGCGCGCATGCACACACACACACATACTCACGCTTTCAATCAATCTCTTTCTCTGTCTTTCTCTTTCTCTCCCTCCCCTCTCTCCCTCTCTCTCTCTCTCTCTCTCTCTCTCTCTCTAAAGCCCTTCGAGAACTCATCTTAGGACGCCCTATCCTAGACTTAGAGGATGATG
>NC_091574.1:19406104-19411104 GCF_042767895.1 Penaeus vannamei
CTTCTATTTCATTATCACTCATATTTTCTCTCTTCTTCTCCCACTCTCTCCCTCATCTCCCACTCCCACACCCACTCCCTCTCCCTCTCCCACTCCTTACACCCTATTCCCTATATCCCATCTACCCCTCCCCCTCCCCCTCCTCCTCTCTCTTCAACACATACCCACACCCAAAATCCTCCCCCCCCCAAAAAAAAAAAAGATAAGAATAAAGAAATAAATATAAATGAATAGAAATAGAAATAAATAAATAAAAGAAAAAATATACAAATCTACTCGACCCAAGAATTTCCCAAAAATACCCTAATAATCTAATGGCCATTTTGACTAATTTGACCATCGCGTAATTATAAACAAGGCGAGGCGCACAGCCCATTCACTCAATAATTACGTCGTTCGTTAATTGCTGGCTGGAACTGGCTATTGAAAGGAATACTTGGGTTGTTTGGGAGGGAGAAGAAGTGGGAGAGAGGGAGAGGTAGGGAGGGAGGGAGAGGAAGTGGGAGAGAGGGAGAGGAAGTGGGAGAGAGGGAGAGGTAGGGAGGGAGGGAGGGAAAGTGGGAGAGGGAGAGGAAAAGGAAGAGGAGGGAGGAGGGAGGGAAAAGGTAGAGAGGGAGGAGAGGAAGGGGGAGAGAGGGAGAGGTAGGGAGGGAACTGGGAGAGAGAGGAGAAGATGGGAGAGAGGGATAAGTAGGGAGGGGGAGAGGACGGAAGGTAGGGAGGGTGGGAGAAGAAGAAAAGGGGGAGGGAAAGAGGGAGAATAGGATAAAAGGTGGGTGGGAGGGAGAGTATGGGAGAATAGCGAAAACAAGAGGATAAGGGAGAGAGGGAAGGAAAGTGTCAGAGATGGAAGGAAGAGAGTATTAACTGGGAGAAAGAGAGACAGAGAGAGAGAGAAAGAAAGAGAGCGAGCGAGAGAGAGAGAGAGAGAGAGAGAGAGAGAGAGAGAGAGAGAGAGAGAGAGAGAGAGAGAGAGAGAGAGAGAGAGAGAGAGAGAGAGAGAGACAAAGACAGAGAGAGAGAGGTGAGAAAAATACAACTTATTCTAACGAATAATCAGATAGGAGAGATTGTCTTTCATTATCATTTTTTTCTTTTGCTATTACTGTCATTGAATCATAATAATGATTTTTTTTAGTACAACAATTCTTCCTTAATTGTGTATGACATTAAACACTCACTCTCTCGCTTGCTTTCGCTCTCTCTTTCTCTTGCTCTCGCTCTCTCTTTCTCTGGCTCTCGCTATCTCTTTCTCTTGCTCTTGCTCTTGCTCTCTCTCTCTCTCTCTCTCTCTCTCTCTCTCTCTCTCTCTCTCTCTCTCTCTCTCTCTCTCTATCTATCTATCTATCTATCTATCTATATTTCTATCAATCAATCTCTATATCTCTCTCTCTTTCTCTCTCGCACTCTCTCTCTCTCTCTCCCTCTCCCTCTCCCCTCTCTGTGTCTCCCTCTCCCCCCCCCCTATCTCTCTCTCTTCTTTACTTTAACACCGACATTTATATTTGCAAAATTGCATTTTTTTTCTCTCTCTCTTCTTCCGCCTTGCAAAATAACCCCACGACTTTCCCGACTTGCTCCGTTGCAATAAAGTTTCCTCTTGCAATCAGTCTTAGAGTAATAAAACACCAAATGATATACAGGGATTGCAATATAATGCACATTCTCGTAATAACTCCATGTCATATTATCTTGCAATGTTGAAAATGTTGCATAAACGAGAAGAATACAACAAACTGTTTGTTCGGGGTTAGTCTTCCACGCTGAGATATTTTTAATTTATTTTAAAGTTTCGTTTGGAAAATGAAATTGGTCTGGATGAAAGTGGAATAAATGTACTAAAATAAATAAATAAATAAATAAAATAAATAAATAAATAAATAGATATGTAAAATAAATAAATAAATAAATAGATAGATAAATAAATAAATAAATAGATAAATAGATAAGTAAATAAATAAATAAATAAAATAAATAAATAAAAAATAAAATAAAATGTGCATTTAAGTAAGAAGTGGATAAATGATGGAATTAAGTGTTGGTATTTGCTCAAAGGGTTTCATGTCATTAATTGTCATCTTGATAAGATGTAACTGATTGGTAGTATTAACGGTAATAATAATGTTTATAACGATGGTGATATTGATAGTAATAATGGTGATGATGATGACACTAATAATAATGATGATGATATTAACAATGAGGATGATAATGATGATAGTTATGATGATGTTGATGAAATGATAATGATAATGATGGTTATCATGATGATAATAATAATAATGATAATGATGATGATAATTATAATGATGACAATGGCGATGACGATGATAATGAAAATGATAACAAGAACAACAATACTACTATAACAACCGTACTACTAATAATAATGGTGATGATACCAACAATGGTTATAATAATAATAACCATCACCATCATTATCATAATAACAGCACAGCGAGAGTACTAACACTAAAAAAAAATAATATATTTCTAACCCCATAAAATACAAATATATCACACTTTTTCGCCATTTAAACTTCCAACTTTCCAACTCTCCCGCACCTCCTCATCACAGCCATTTTCCATTTAAGGATTGAACAGCCAACGGATCCAAGATGCTCCAGCCACCACCGTCCCATTCCCGGCGTGTGGGAAGAAGAACATGCTAGAATATGCTACTAGAATATGCTAGCAGGGCACAGCGGGACATAGGGCGGTCGGTATGTTTCGCTGAATGAAGCAAAAGTACATTGGCAGGAGGAGAGTACTGTACGGTAGGCCTGTGCTGCTGTGGTGGATGGTGCGGTGTTGTTGCTGTGCTGTGGGTTATTTTTTACGGTGTTCTGTGGTGTGTTGTGGTGTGTTGTTTGACGATATTGTGGGTTGTGCTTTGTGTTGTTCACTGATGTCCTAGGCCGAGTGAAGCTGTGGTGTGCTGTGCGTTGTAATCTGCTGTTCTGCGCTGTGCCGCTGAGTGGGGATTTCTGTTGTTATGTATTATCTTGTACTGTGTCGTTGTCTGTTGTCTGCTGTTGCCTTGTACTGTGCTATGGCTTGTTCTGAGTTGTGTTTTATTTTCTGCTCGCCTGCACTGTGTTGCACTGTGTTGTCCCGTACTGTTGTGTTATATGTTGTGTATTTTATGTATTGTATGTCTTCTCTACTTTAATGTGTTGTAGTGTGCAGTTTCCTTCTGTTACACTAAAATTGCATGTTCCTCTGAAAGTAGGCTAAATTAACAAATACAAACATGCAGACTCGCATATGAATACGTACAAGCACACACACAGACACACACACACACACACACACACACACACACACACATAAACACACACACACACACACACACGCACACACACACACACACATACAAATGCATGCACACACACACACACTCAAACATACACACACACACAATCAAACCAACATACATACACACACACAATCAAACAAACATACATACACACACAAAATCAAACAAACATACATACACACACACACACAAACAAACATACATACACACACACAATCAAACAAACATACATACACACACACACAATCAATCAAACATACATACACACACACAATCAAGCAAACATAGATACTCCCATCCTTTTTTGATACAGAATACTAATGCACTACTTATCAAAAACAAATCTCTCCCTCCAAAAGAATTATTTCGTTTAGCACAGACTGAATTCAGATGGCCAATTTGCATATCATATCTCTCCATTTCGGACTGCAAAATTTACAGCACCGTTTAGCCGCGTTACTGATTCCAACTACAAGCACAAATCGCTCGAGCAGATGTTGGTTTCATATCGGTGGCTTAATAGCTCACTTGGCTGTGTTAAGATCCACTGGTTTATCGAATTACGCTAATCAGTCGTGAATTTAATTTAATTCCTTCTATAAAAACGTTAATATGTCTAATCTAGTTACCTAATGGTTATAGTAGAAGTAAGAAAAGATTGATATTAGCATTGTAATACTTTTTACGTGAAAGCAGTATTTCCAACGTAAAAAGGCGACTATGAGAGCCCCCGCCAACCCGAACTGGGCATGCGTGGTCGGGTGTGGCCCACCCTCTCCCCATCATGACACACGTCTCGAGCAACACTAAGGCCGTTCCTGGTGAGTCAGCGAGTTTCAGAGCACTGGCACGGAGAGAAGTGTGGGGAAGGCTTCAATAACAACGGATTTGAAAGAGGAGGCTGAAAGAATAGAAATGAATTGTAGAAATCTATTCGCCATATTAACAGCCCTTTGAATGCTTTATACTTTACGTCTGGTGTAGCTGTCACTGTAGTTGATAAACGTTATGTAGGCCTATAAAGGATTCGAACCCTTCCACCCCTATGTAGGCCTATATATTTTCCTAAGATGGATTCGAACCCATTCACTACTATGTAGGCCTATATATTTCCTAAGAAGGATTCGAACCCATTCACCCTTATTTGAGCATCCAGAGAGGACAGAATCAAACCCTTAAACCACACTAAACCAAATAAATATTCAACCCTAACTCACAACACTGTACTGCCATTGTCTCTGAATTTCTGAATCATTTCCTTCGAGTGAAATTGGACGCTAAATCTCACTATTACGAGTAGTGCGAACGCGTAGATCATTTCGCGAGGAGTTTATGGAGGTTGTGGATAGACGTTTCGAAGTGGGTTGTGCGGGTGGTGTGGATTCGAGGTTTAAGGGATGGGCTTCGAATGCTCGGAAGTTCTCTTCAATTTGCATATGCTGCACAATCGGTTTGCAGTGAAAGCGAGAGATGATAATATATACATGTGTGTGTGCGTGCGTGTATTACATATGAATATATATAAATATGTATCATATATATATATATATATATATATATATATATATATATATATATATATATATACATACACACACACACACACACACACACACACACACACACACACACACACACACACACACATATATATATATATATATAGAGGTAGCAGAGGTAC
>NC_091574.1:19418604-19426104 GCF_042767895.1 Penaeus vannamei
AAAAATGAAAATATCGATGAATCAACGTACAGATAAATGAATCAACACATAAATAAACAGATAAACAAATAAATGAATGAATAAAAAGAAATCTCGAAGCTTCGGAACAGGTCGAGTTGTTACGACTCCAGGGGGGAGGGGGAGGGGGAGGAGAACGATCGCATTTCGTCCGCCGTTCCCTTGTCCAGACTTTCGCCCTTCAGATTAAAGTGTGGGAGAGAGGGGGGGAGGGAGAGGGAAAGAGAGGAAGAGAGAGAGAGAAAGAGAGACAGAGCGAGAGCGAGCGAAAGAGAGAGAGAAAGAGAGAGAGAGAGAGAGAGAGAGAGAGAGAGAGAGAGAGAGAGAGAGAGAGAGAGAGAGAGAGAGAGAGAGAACTAACAACCCCTCCCCCATCCGCCCCGTCCCCCGCTCTCCAAACATCGAGGCCTCGCACCGATTCATGAATGGAACCCCACGACGAGGCATGATCTCATTGACGAATCCTCGGACCATTCATTCGGTAACTGGCGATCGGTGACGTCATCGACCCTTTCCGGAACCAGCTTCATCCGGCGCTAAGTTGATGCGTTAATTGAGGGCGGTATCGGCGTCTGGCTCCCCCCTACCCCCCTCTTTCTCTTTCTCTCGAACTCTTTCTCTTTCTCTTTCTCTCACACACGCTCATACTCTCTCACTGGATCTCTCTCTCTCTCTCTCTTTCACTCTTTCCTCTCCTTTCCTCTCCTCTACTTTCCATTCTTCTCTCTCTCTCTCTCTCTGTCTCTTTCCCTCTCTGTCTCTGTCTCTGTCTCTTTCTCTCTCTCTCTCTCTCTCTCTCTCTCTCTCTCTCTCTCTCTCTCTCTCTCTCTCTCTCTCTCTTTCCCTCTCTCTCTCTCTCTCTCTCTCCACACACACACACAAACACACGCATATATACAATGAAAATAATTAAGGAGGAAAAAAGGGAAAAATCCATGAGGAAAAAATGCATTATCATATATAAAAGAAAAATATATATGTGTATATATAATATCTATATTAAGATTTTTCCTTATTAAATGAATTCTTAGTATTATTTAGAAATCAATAAGCTGATTTACTGCCATACAAAAAAGATCTCTATTTCTTGTGTATTTCTGTTAAAGCGTAGATTTAATCATTTTACAAATTAACTATAATTGCAATCGCCTCACGACAATCTCATTTAAAGATACATAATTATTCATGTATTTTTTTCTTTATTTTGTTTCTTTTTTTCGTTCCTTTTACTTTATCTTCCATTATTCTTTACATTTCTTTGTCTTTTTTATTCAATCCATTTGATCTATCTATACATTATCATTATTACTTTTTTTGCGAATCTGTTTACGTAAAAAAACACAAAAAAAAACATACACACTTTAGTCTAATTAGCCAAATCTTGACCCGTGACAGGAGGCTAAGGTGGTCTTCTATTCTATTGTGTTAGAGTCGGAAGTGACTACGGATATGCAGCATTTTTAGCTGTCGTTGTTGTTGTTGTTATTGATGGAATTGTGTTTGTTGTTGATGTTGTTGTTGTTGTTATTGATGTTGTTGTTTTTGTTGCTGGTGTTGTTTTTGTTATTGATGGTGTTGTCTTTGTTGTTGGTGATGTTGTTGTTGTCGTTATTGATGTTAATGTTGTTATTGATGGTGTTGTTGATCCTGCTTTTGTTGTTATTGATGGTGTTGTTGATCCTGTTTTTGTTGTTATTGATGGTGTTGTTTTTGTTACTGATGGTGTTATTTTGTTATTGATGGCATTCTTTTTATGTTGATGGTGTTGTTTTTGTTGATAATGCTGTTGTTGTTGTTGGTGGTGTTAACATTGCTGTTGAAGTTAATATTGTTATTGTTGTTATCAGTATTATGGTTGCTGATGAGTTTTTTTTTTTTATTGTTAAGTTTTATTTGTTGTATTTTAGGGATGTGCTGGACCTATTAAACACATTGTAGTGACAATTCATCCTCTTTTGTCCATTACATTCTCCCTCTCCCCCCCTCTCTTTTCCTCCCTCCCTCTCATTCTCCTCCTCCCCCCCTCTCTCTCTTTTCCTCCCTCCTTCTCTCCCTCTCTCTTTCCTCCTCCCTTCTTTCTCTCTTTTTTTCCTCCCTCCTTCTCTCCCTCTCTCTTTTCCTCCCTCCCCCCTCTCTGTCTTTTCTTTCCTCCCTCCTTCTCTCCCTCTCTCTTTTCCTCCCTCCTTCTCTCCCTCTCTCTTTTCCTCCCTCCTTCTCTCCCTCTCTCTATCCCTCCCTCCTTCTCTCCCTCTCTCTTTTCCTCCCTCCTTCTCTCCCTCTCTCTTTTCCTCCCTCCTTCTCTCCCTCTCTCTTTTCCTCCCTCCTTCTCTCTCTCTCTCTCCACCTTACTCCTCCTACCTCCTTGTCTCTCTCCTCCCCCAAACTCCCTTCAGATCCCCCTCTTCCCCCTCCTACACCCCCCTTCAGGGACCCCCTCCCCCCAATAACAAATTCCCCGCGGGTTCCTCTCTCTCTCTTTCTCTCTGTCTCTCTCTCTCTCTCTCTCTCTCTTTTAGCTGTCGTTGTTGTTGTTGTTATTGATGGAATTGTGTTTGTTGTTGATGTTGTTGTTGTTGTTATTGATGTTGTTGTTTTTGTTGCTGGTGTTGTTTTTGTTATTGATGGTGTTGTCTTTGTTGTTGTCTTTGTTGCTGGTGATGTTGCTGTTGTCGTTATTGATGTTGCTATTAATGTTGTTGTTATTAATGTTGTTATTGATGGTGTTGTTGATCCTGTTTTTGTTGTTATTGATGGTGTTGTTTTTTGTTACTGATGGTGTTATTCTGTTATTGATGGCATTCTTTTTATGGTGATGGTGTTGTTTTTGTTGATAATGCTGTTGTTGTTGTTGGTGGTGTTAACATTGCTGTTGAAGTTAATATTGTTATTGTTGTTATCAGTATTATGGTTGCTGATGAGTTTTTTTTTGTATTGTTAAGTTTCATTTGTTGTATTTTTGGGATGTGGTGCACATATTAAGCACATTGTAATGACAATTCATCGCTCTTTTGTCCATTACATTCTCCCTCTCTCCCCCCCCTCTCCTTTCCTCCCTCCCTCTCATTCTCCTCCTCCCCCCCTCTCTCTCTTTTCCTCTCCTTCTTCTCTCCTCTCCCTTCCTTCCTCCTCCCTTCTTTCTCTCTTTTTCCTCCCTCCTTCTCTCCCTCTCTCTTTTCCTCCCTCCTCCCCCCTCTCTCTCTTTTCCTCCCTCCTTCTCTCCCTCTCTCTTTTCCTCCCTCCTTCTCTCCCTCTCTCTTTTCCTCCCTCCTTCTCTCCCTCTCTCTATCCCTCCCTCCTTCTCTCCCTCTCTCTTTTCCTCCCTCCTTCTCTCCCTCTCTCTTTTCCTCCCTCCTTCTCTCCTTCTCTCTTTTCCTCCTCCTTCTCTCTCTCTCTCTCCACCTTACTCCTCCTACCTCCTTGTCTCTCTCCTCCCCCAAACTCCCCTTCAGATCCCCCCTCTTCCCCCTCCTACACCCCCTTCAGAACCCCCTCCCCCCAATAACAAATTCCCCGCAGGTTCCTCTCTCTCTCTCTCTCTCTCTCTCTCTCTCTCTCTCTCTCTCTCTCTCTCTCTCTCTCTCTCTCTCTCTCTCTCTCTCTCTCTCTCTCTCTCTCTCTCTCTCTCTCTCTCTCTCTCTCTTGGCCCCCTCTCTCTCTCTCTCTCTCTCTCTCTCTCTCTCTCTCTCTCTCTCTCTCTCTCTCTCTCTCTCTCTCTCTCTCTCTCTCTCTCTCTCTCTCTCTCTCTCTCTCTCTCTCTCTCTCTCTCTCTCTCTCTCTCTCTCTCTCTCTCTCTCTCTCTCGGCCTCTCAACACGGTCAAGAAGTATGTTGCATTCAATAACTTCGTGACGTGTGGTTAGGCTGCAATCTGGCTTCGCTTTTGCGTTTTCTGTTTTCTCTCTCTCTCTTTTATCACTTTTTTTGTTTTTCTCTCTTTTTTTCTTATTTTTGTTCTTTCCTATTTGTTTCTTCTTTTTCTTATTTTGTTTTTAGTCTTCTTTTCTTTTTGTTTCCTTTTCTTCCTATTTCTACTTTTCCCCTCTATCGCTTTTTCCTCTTTTTTTAGATGTTCCATTTCTACCTTTTTTCCCTCTTATCCTCTAGTCATTTTATTCACTTTTCCTCTTCTGCTCTTTCTCCCTTTTCACCAATCCTCTTCCTCCTTTATTATTTTTTCTACTTTCCCTCTCTTGCTATTTCCATTTTTTCTTTTTCAAATTTACCTTTCATAAAGTAAATAAATAAATAAATAAACGTAACACTATTTCTATCTCTCCCTTCTTGGTCCTTCTCTTCTTCTCTCCCCCTTCCCCCACCTTTCGCTCCCTCTACTTACACTTCCTCACGTGCTTCCTATTTCTCACCCTTCCTCCCTTCCTTCCTTCTTTCTCTCCCTCTCTTCCCTCCTTCCTACATTCCTCCATTCTCCCCCACGCTCCCTATCTCCCTTCCTCCTTCCCTCCCATCCTCACTTAATTCCTTCCTTTCTTCCTTCCTTCCTCCCTACTACCCTTCCTCCCTTCCTCCCTCACTCATCTCCAAGAGTTAAAAAGCTAGATCACAAACAGGTCACAAGCAAGTCACACCAAGGTCACGAACAGATCACAAGCATGCTACACCAAGGTCACAAAATAGGTCACGAACAGGTCACAAGCAAGTCACACCAAGGTCACGAATAGATCACAAGCATGCTACACCAAGGTCACAAAATAGGTCACGAACAGGTCACACAAAACAGGTCACGAATAGGTCACACCAAAGCCCCCAAACAGGTCACGAACAGGTCACGAATAGGTCACACCAAAGCCCCCAAACAGGTCACGAACAGGTCACGAATAGGTCACACCAAAGCCCCCAAACAGGTCACGAACGGTTCGTGGCGAGAGAAACGACCCGCTGGCCCTCCGAGAAGACGACCATAGGGGGCGGGGGGGGGGGGTATTTCGAGCAGTGGCTTCGTCCGTGCGTGCGTGCGTGCGTGCGTTCCTCTCGTCCGTTGGCTTCCTCGTCGTCGTCTTTGTGAAATAGGTCTTCGTGCTTGCTGGCTTGCGTGGGCGGATGTGCAAGCAAGCAAGCAAGCGGGAATCGTATGCAGTTCCGTGGGCGGGTGTTTGTCCGTGTGGGCGTGTTTGGCCAATGCAAATGCAGGCGGACAGAACATACAGGCAGAGACTCGGATTCAAATACAAGCTTACAATCACACACACATACAAAGGCGTGGTCATAGACAGACACACATACACACACACACACACATACGCTCACACACACACACATACAAAGGCGCAGACACAGACACACACACACATACGCTCACACACACACATACAAAGACGCAGACACAGACAGACAGACACACACACACACGCACGCTCACACATAAACACACATACACGCGCATACACAAACTTACACACACACACACACACACACACACACACACACACACACACTCGCATGCACATACACACACACGCACACACCCCCTTCCCCCACCCCTACATACTGCCCCTCCTCCTCCCCGCTACAATTTTCTCCCCCTCCCCCCCATCATAATACCCTCACTCTCCCCTCTTCCCCTCCTCCTCCGCAAGAAATTCGGTGCTCCTCGCGCGGCAACACTGCATCTTATCTTATCTCGTCTCGCGACTCCTATCTCCCCTTCAAGGCGTTTCCGCAGTGTTCTCTTATCGGCCTCTTTGTTAATTTTCACACGTTCGAGGCCTACGTTCGCTCCCCCTCCCCTCCTTCCCCCACGATCAACCCCTCTCTTTCCCCCATATTCACCCCCTCCTTCCCTCACATTCACCCCCTCCTTCCCACAACATTCACCCCCCTCCTTCTCCCCACACTCCCCCTCCTGCCCCCCACATTCATCCCTTCCCTCCCTCATTCACCCCCTCCTTCCCTCCTACATTCACCCCCTTCCCTCCCCATTCCCCCCTCCTTCCCTCCTACATTTACCCCCCTCTCCCCTTCCCCCTACATTCCCCCCCTCCTTCCCCCCCACATTCACCCCCGTCCTCCCTCCCCCCACACATTCCCCCTCTCCCTCCCCCACATTCACCCCCTCCCCCCCCCCCTCCCCCCACGTCCGCGCAAAGACGAGCAAACAAAGAGTTTATTTATCGCTTACCGGTGTGTGCGTGTGAGGGGAGGGGGGTGGTGGGGTAGGGGGTGCAGGGACAACACAATCTCTTCCTCTTTAGGAGATTCGCTAATCTTTTTCACTCTCTCTCTCTCGATTCGGAGGAGCTGTGAGTGGGGATTAGATATACACGGGGGAGAAGGGGGAGAGGGAAGGGGGGTACAGGTATTGGTATCTAAGAGTTGCGTTTCCGGTACTTTGTTTTGGTAATGGAGGAGAGGGAGGGAGGGAATAAGGGAGAGAGAGAGAGAGAGAGAGAGAGAGAGAGAGAGAGAGAGAGAGAGAGAGAGAGAGAGAGAGAGAGAGAGAGAGAGAGAGAGAGAGAGAGAGAGAGAGACTTGGATAAATAGATAGAGAGAGAGAGACGGACAAACAGCAAGGCATGCAGAAAGACAGACTAATAGATAGACGCAGAAAAAAAAGACAAACAGAAACACAAGAAGTAGAGAGACAAACAGATAGACATTAACTACCGACAGACAGGTAAATTACAGAAATTACAGAAAACAAACACACACACACACACAAAACGAAAACACAAAATAAAACAAACACACACAAACAAAAAACAAACACGCTCTCACAAACAAACACTCTCACAAACAAACAAACACAGTCACAGACAAACACACACAAGCAAAAAACACTCACATAAACAAACACACACAAACACACACTCACACAAACAAACACAGTCACACAAACAAACACGCACACAAACAAAAAACAAACACACTCACAAACAAACAAACACAGTCACACAAACAAACACACACAAACAAAAAACACTCACACAAACAAACACACACACTACACAAACAGACACACTCACACAAACAAACAAACACACACAAACAAAAAAAACAAACACTCACAAAAAACACTCACAAACAAACAAACACACACACAAGCAAAAACACTCACACAAACAAACACACACACAAACAAAAAACACTCACACAAACAAACAAACACACTCACACAAACACACACACTCACACAAACAAACAAACACACACTCACCCAAACAAACACACTCACAAACAAACAAACACACCCAAACAAACACACAAATAAACAAACACACACACACACACAAACACACACTCACCCAAACACACTCACACCCAAACAAACAAACACCTAACCCGATAAGCCCCCGCGGCACCTAATCCAATTATCCACAATGAGCGGATACACACACCACTCTCCTGCTGTTATCATTTGCAATAATTATTTCAACTGCACTCAAGGGGTGTTCTCGGCGCGGTTCGGTTGCCTCGAGAGAACAGAATCGGTAGAACAATCTTAAGACGTTTGTTCTTTCTTTTTAAT
>NC_091574.1:19438604-19443604 GCF_042767895.1 Penaeus vannamei
CCCTCTCTCTTCCTTCATCCCTCCATCTCTCGCCTTATTTCCCTCTCTTCGCTTAGCTTTCCCTTCCTTCATTCCTCCTTCCCTTCCCTTTCTCCCTCCTCACCCTCTTTGTCCTTCCTTTCCCTCCTCTTCCTCTTCCTAATTCCACTTCCTCCTGTTCCAGTCTCTCGTTTCTTTCTCTGTCCTCCTCCCTTTATCGTTCTTTATCCACCTTTCCATTCCTTCTCTACCTCTCCCTCCTCCTCCTCTCCAATTTCTTCTTCCTCCTACTTGACTCACCGTCTTCCTCGTTCTTCCTCTTAATCTCCCCTTAACTTCACCCTCTTCCTATTCGTTTCCCCTTCTTCCTCACCCCTAATTTTCCTCCCATCCCTCCCCCTTTTCTTCCTCTTTGCCTTACCTCTATCCCCTAATTTTATTCCTTCTCTCCCTCCCCTTCCTTTCTTCTACCTTTCCCTTCCCTTCCTCCTCTTCCATTGAACTCCCTCTCTTTCCTCTTCTTTCTTCCCTTCCATCTCTTCCTCTTAACTCACTCTCTTTCCTCTTCCTTCCTTCTCTCTCTCCCCTCAATCCTTCCGATCGAATCTTAACACACCGTACACACACACACACACACACTCTCTCTCTCCCTCCCTCCCCCCCTTCCCTCTCTCCCTCTCTCTCCCTCCTCTCCTCTCTCTCTCCCTTATGCATAAGTGAAACATTGCTCCACCAGGAAAAGGTTAGTAATTTCATCAATATTCCAAATTTTAAAGTTTACAGATGTGATGCAGGGCGAG
This sequence comes from Penaeus vannamei, assembly GCF_042767895.1. Lineage (NCBI taxonomy): Eukaryota > Metazoa > Arthropoda > Malacostraca > Decapoda > Penaeidae > Penaeus > Penaeus vannamei. The sequence goes on from NC_091574.1 coordinate 19,439,384, forward strand.
GAAGAGCAGTATGTATATATGTACGGGATACCCTGAAGTCAAACAGGATAATTACTACAGCAGTTAACAATACTGTCGTAGAAGATGAGTGAGTTACCTTACAAAGCAACATGCTTCCTTCCTTCATTACTGGCGCTGTCTATAGGCACCCCCATGCTACCTCGGAATCTTTTGAATACATTGAAAAGGTTTTTAGAGAAATGTCCTTAAAAAAAACCGCTTTTCCCCTTAGGTGACCTAAATGAGGATTTAACAAAATCTAATGCTAAATTAGCAAAGATAATTAAGAAAAATAAATTAGAACAAATAATATATAAACCTACACGAATTACAGAAAACACCTTCTCTATTAGATTTAATAATAACTAAATGACCAGATCTCATTCTCCATTCCGATGTCATCCCGTGCCATGTTGCTGACCATGATGACGTTAAATATAGAGAAAACAAAGCGACCACCAGTAATAAAAACTTTTCGCGATTTCAAACACTATGACCCTCAATCTTTCCGCGATCTTTCCCGCTTTGGAAACATGGTATAGTAACTCCAATTTTTAAGTCAGAGGATATAGACGATGTGAATAATTATCGCCATATTACAATACTCCCAGTATTATCTAAAGTTCTTGAAAAAAAATGTGTAGCAGATCAACTAACGAGTTTCCTTGAGGCCAATAACTTATTACCTAAAACGCAACATGGTTTCAGAAATGTTATCTACTGAAACAGCTTTACTACAAATTACTGATGATATTTATAATAACAGACAATAATCAGGTAAATTTGCTCACATTGTGCGACCTTTCTAAGGCTTTTGATAGTGTCTACCATGAAATTCACTAACAAATTAGTAAATCATAAAATTGATACCTTTTGGTTTAAAAGTTATTTAGATACAAGGACCCAATCGGTAAGAATCAATGGTTGTATGTCATCAAAACAACAAGTACCTTTTGGTGTTCCGCAAGGATCTATTTTAGGTCCGATCCTATTTACAATCTTCATAAATGATTCATCAACAATAGCCCATAATTGCCTTCTAGTGCAGAACGCCGATGATTCAGTTTCTTCATAAATAACGAATACATTAATCAGAAAATTGTATTTTGACACTAATGGCCTTAAACTAAATCCACATAAAACTCACTGTATAGTCATAAGTAGCCGACGGAACATTAGCTAAAATTCCCGACACAACCATAGAATTTGAAGGCTGCTCTATCAAGCCAAACACTTCAGTGAATAATCTGGGAGTACACTTAGACAGATTCATGACATTTGAACACGTTGACAAAATACACAGGAAAGTAGTGGGCACCCTAGTATATCTTAACCACATAAAAAAATCAAATCACTACTGAAACTTGAATCATGGTCGCGCAAACTCTAGCTCTAAGCATTATTAACTATTGTTCAAATATCTGGGGTTCGACTAACAAAACCCAAATGCAAAAAGTACAAAAATTACAAAACTGCTGCAAGAGTTGCATTAGGTAACATCAGTAAACTTAATCACATCACCCCGCATATCCAAAAATCAAAATAGTTAAAAGTCCAACCTGAATGCAGTTGTGACACAAGTGTATTCATTTACAAGTTCATTCATGGGAATTATCCGTAATGGTGAATGCTCTTGCAAACTCTAGGGACCACATCAGGTGTCCAGGCACGTCAAGTAAATTCTCTTGATGTTAAGAGATCGAGTACTGATACAAATGGAAATACATGGACCCAAGTTATGGAGCATGTTACCAGATAATATAAAACTCACTAACAGCTTTTGTAATTTCAAAACGAAATTAAAAGAACACCTATTAAATAATCAGTTGTAAATATGAATGTATTTATGTAAAGAATAACCATTGTAATTTATGGAATAAAGTGATCTGATTTTGACTTTGACTCTCTCTCTTCCTCCCTCTCTCACCCCCTTCCCCTCTCTCTCTCCCTCTCCCTCCGTCCCCCTCCCTCCCTCCCTCCCTCTCTCTCTCGCCGTTGAAGTGGTCTGACGACTTTCCAATGAATTACGCAAAACGACTCTCAAGCAGATGCTGAGTGATGTCGCACTGTTGCTGCGAGGGTGGAAGGGACGTTGCAGATGTTGGAAGGATGTTGCAGTGCGTTGGATGAGGGTTTTGGGACATGATCTTCTACTAGGGAGGGAGGGAGGGAAGAGGAAGGGAGGAGGGAAGGAAGGAGAGAGGAAGAGAGAGAGAGAGAGAGAGAGAGAGAGAGAGAGAGAGAGAGAGAGAGAGAGAGAGATAGAGAGAGAGAGAGATGGGAGTTAACATGTTTTTGAGAGAGAAAAAAAGAGAGAGAGATAGAGAGAGAGTGTGTGTGTGTGAGTGTGTGTGTGTGTGTGTGTGTGTGTGTGTGTGTGTGTGTGTGTGTGTGTGTGTGTGTGTGTGTGTGTGTGTGTGTGTGCGCGTGTGCGTGTGCATGTGCGTGTGCGCGTGTGCGTATGCGTGTGCGTGTGCGTGTGCGTGTTCGTGCTCATGTATATAAGCGTGCGTAAGTGTGTGTATGTCCCTGTGAATGTGTACGCATATATATCCTACTATTCCTACCCCAACCCCCAACCCCCATTCCCTCTCTAATATACAATTCAAATCCAAAAGTAAACTAACATGCAAGCTCACTGAGCATAACTGATAGACTTCATTTGCCTTGCTTTGGCTTGCACTGGCTTGTTTTGGCTTAATCTGGCTTGCTTTGACTTGCTTCGGCTTACATTGGCTTGCTTTAACTTGCTCCGACTTGCTTTGACTTGATTTGGTTTACTTAAGGTAGTTCTAGCTTGCTTATGCTTGCTAGAGTTTGGCAAGTCCTGTTCCGCTTGAAAGACGGAGCAAAATTTGACCTTTAATTTTCATTCAGGAGGTGAAATAACTACAGATGAATCAGTAAAACGTTTACATGAATAGTTGATGGGAGAGCTCCAAAGGCACCAACATACAAACACACATGCAAGCACATGCACGATTTGGCTTGCATGTAGGCTACACGAAACCATATATCTCTAAAAGCACTCATGCAGATATATAAAAAGATAAATAGAGAGATAAATAAATAAATAAATAGATAGATAAATAGACAGAGATAGAGAGAGATATGGAGAGATAAGATAGACAGATAGGTAGGTAGGTAGGAAGGTAGGTAGGTAGAGAGACAGACAGACATATAGTAGATAGACATATTACTGATCGCAGATTCGTAATAACCATAATAGTCACAGATATAACATTGCAATAAAATTCCTCTCCATATCTCACACTACTCCCCCCCTCCCCCCTCTACCCACACATGCACACGCACAAACACATCACACACACACACTCTACCCCCGCCCCCCTCTCCCTCCTCCACCATCACACATCACACACGCACAATATTTCCATTTATCCGGTCAGCTGCGACATCGCGAGAGGTATGGAAATATAACCCTCATGTGATATACCGATAAAGTCTATTACACTGAATGTTGTATTTTCACGGTGTAGACTCGCTTCTCTCTCTCTTCCTAGCTCTGCGTGTCTGCCCCTTTCTCTCTCTCTCTCCCTCTTTCTCGATATCTGTTTGTCTCTCCTTCTTTCTTTCTCTCTCTTTCTCGACGTCTGCTTGTCTCTCATCATTTCTCTTTCTGTTTCTGTCTCTCTCTCTCTTTCTCTCTCTCCCCTTCGCTCACTCTCCTTTTCTCTCTGTTTTTATTTCGGTTTCTGTCTGTCTGTTTGTTTCTCTCTCTGTATATTTATGTCTATCTCCATCTTCATCTCTCCCTCTCCTTCACCCTCCCTTCCTTTCTTTTCTCTCCCTCCCCCTCCCCCCTCTCCCTCCCTTCCCGTCTCTTTCTCTCTTTCCCTTCCCTTTCTTTCTCCCTCCCCCTCCCCTCTCTCTCCCCTTCCCTTTCTTTCTCCCTCTCCCTCTCTCCCCCTTCCCTTCTCTTTCTCCCTCCCCCTCTCCCTCTCCCTCCCTTCCCGTCTCTTTTCTCTCTCCCTCTCCTACTCCCTCCCCCTTCCCTTTCTTTCTCCCTCCCCTCCCTTCCCGTCTCTTTCTCTCTCCCTCTCCCACTCTCCCCCTTCCCTTTCTTTCTCCTTCCGCCTCTCCCCCTCTCCGTCCCTCCCCCTCCCGCTCTCCTCCCTTCCCGTCTCTTTCTCTCCCCTCCTCCTTCCCCTCCTTCCCGTCTCTTTCTCTTCCCCCTTCCCTTTCTTTCTCCCTCCCTCT
>NC_091574.1:19448604-19451104 GCF_042767895.1 Penaeus vannamei
GTGGGGCCTTCCTTTGATATCGGGAACGCATTCACGCCCGTATCGGGTCGCGTCCTTCGTAAATATCTGTGGGTGGCGGGGATCGTGTTGGCGAGGGCGGGCTGCCTGCGAGTGCTTTTTCTTTTTGCTTTTCTTTCTTTCTTCTTTGTTATATGTATATATTTTTCTTGTTTTTTGTGATTGTTATGTTTTTCTCTCTTCCTTTCTTTTTTATTATCGGTTTCTTTTCTTTTCTTTTCTTTCTGCCTTTATTGTTATGTATCTTTGTATTATTGTTTTCTTTTCTTTTCTTGTCTTTTCTTTTTTCATTATTGTTACGTTTTTTTTTGTTGTTATTGTTATATTTTCATTACTTTTTTCTTTCCTTCTTTGTTTTTGTTTTTATTTTTCTTTGTATTTTCTCTCTGTTTGATTTTCTTTTTCCTGCCTGTATATTGGTTGTTTGTTTGTCTCTCATTTCTTTCTTATTGTTATTCTGTGTTTGACTCTCTGCGTTTGTCTGTTTGTTTGTGAGTGTCTTTTTCTATTTTCAGTTCTCTGGATAAATTCTTTGTTTGTTGTTTTCTTTCTTTGCATGTGTCTGCTTGTATTTTCTTTCTCTCTGTCTTTGTTTTTATCTCTCTCTCTCTCTCTCTTCTATGTTTGATATCTCTCATTTTACATCTTTCTCTGTTTGCTCTTTCATTTCTCTCTTTCTGTCTTTCTGTGTTTGTCTGTCTGTCTCTCTCTTTCTCTCTTTCTCTCTCTGACTCTCTCTCTCTCTCTCTCTCCCTCTCTCTCCCTCCCTCTCTCTCTCTCTCTCTCTCTCTCTCTCTCTCTCTCTCTCTCTCTCTCTCTCTCTCTCTCTCTCTCTCTCTCTCTCTCTCTCTCTCTCTCTCTCTCTCTCTCTCTCTCCCTTCTTCTCTCTCTCCTTCTCTCTCTCTCTCTCTCTCTCTCTCTCTCTCTCTCTCTCTCTCTGTCTTTGTATCTCTCTCTCTCTCTCTCTCTCTCTCTCTCTCCCTTCTTTCTCTCTCTCTCTCTTTCTCTCTCCCGAGGTAGTCATGAATAGATTTTCGATTCTGCGTTATCTCTCCATTGTCAATTGTCAGTTTTATGAATAAATAACAATGGCTTTCCAAGGATTTTTTTTTCTTTACACTTTTCACATTTTTCGGGAGATTATCTTCATATATGTTGCTAGCCTCATTCAAAAATAAAAATAGTTTCCAAATAATTCTATATTTCCTAGCATGATTTTTTTTTTTTAATTTGTGTATTTTATTCTGAAAAGTAAGGTTATCTATCAAAGGATTTAATTACTAATGTACATATATTATCTCTACTGCTACTACAAACACACACACACATACAAACACACACAAACGCTTACACTTACACATATGCACAAATCCATACACAGAAACGCACACACAGCACCCTCAAACACACGCATACACACACCCTAAGAAGAAATAAAAAAATACACACACAACCCCCCTCCCCTAAAAATACCCCCCCCCCTCAAAAGCAAACAAACACAAAACAAGGAAAGAAAAGCAAAATAAATATACATACAAACAAAAAAGAACCTCCCTCAAAAAAAAAACAAAAAAAACAAGGAAACAAAAACAAAAGAAACAAACATACAAACAAAAAAGAGCCCCCTCAAAAAACAAAACAAAAAACAAAGAAAAAAAAAGGAACAAGCATACAAAAAAAAACCCAAAAACATAAAAAAAAAACATACAAACAAAAAAGAACTCCCCTCAAGCAAACAACAACAAAAACATACAAACAAAACACACACACACAACCCCCCCAACCCCCCCCCCCAAGATCCCCTTCCCCTGGCCATAAACCCCTTAAATGCAGTCAAATCTCTCCCTGCTCTCAGAGGAGCGCCACTCGCCAATTAAAGAGAGGAGGAAGGAGGAGGGATGTTAGCGTGTGTTGCTCCTCCTCTTCTTCTTCTTCTTCTTTTCCTTCTTATTTTCTCTTTTTTTCTTTTCTTCGTTTTTCATTATTTTTCTTCTTTTTTCCCTTTTCTTCTTCATTCTTCTCTTCCTTCCTTTTCTTCCCCTTTTTCTCTTTTCTCTTTTTTATTCTCCTTCATTTTCTCCCCCACCACTACCAAGACATGAACCCCCACCCCCCACCCCCCAGACCAAAGACAGATAGACAGACAGACAGGCAGACAGACAGCCCAGCATCAGACAGACAGACAGACAGCCCGGCAATAGACAGACAGACAGACAGCCCGGCAATAGACAGACAGACAGCCCAGCAACAGACAGACAGACAGACAGACAGACAGCCCAGCAACAGACAGACAGGCAGACAGCCCGGCAATAGACAGACAGACAGCCCAGCAACAGACAGACAGACAGACAGACAGACAGCCCAGCAACAGACAGACAGGCAGACAGCCCGGCAATAGACAGACAGACAGCCCAGCAACAGACAGACAGACAGACAGACAGACAGCCCAGCAACAGACAGACAGACAGACAGCCCAGCAACA
>NC_091574.1:19463604-19466104 GCF_042767895.1 Penaeus vannamei
AACGCTCGCTGGCACGTCCCTCGGGGGGGTGGGGGTGGGGGGGGGGGGGTTGAGGGAGAGGGGAGGAGGGGGGGGGGAGAGGGAGGTGGGGGGGAAGGGGAGGAGGGTGGGGGAGGAGAGGAGGGGTGGGGGAGGAGAGGGAGGGTGAGGGAGGAGAGGAGGGTGAGGGAGAGGGTACGGGAGGGACGGGGTGGGGGAGAGGGTGGAGGGAAGAGTGAGGGGGTGAGGTTGGGGGAGAGGGGCATACGGGAAGGAGGGGGTTTGAGGGAGAGGGGGAGGAGTGGTGGGGGAGGGAGAGGGTGGGGGGAGGGTGAGGGGGGGGTAGGAGAGGGGGGGGAAGAGGGAGGTGGAGGGGAAGGGAAGAGGGTGGGGGAGGAGAGGAGGGGATGGGGGAGAGGGTACGGGAGGGAGGGGGGGGAAGAAGGGAGGTGAGGGGGAAGGGAAGAGGGTGGGGGTGGGGGGGGGGTGAGGGAGAGGAGTACGGGAGGGAGGGGGGGGGAAGAGGGAGGTGGGGGGGGAAGGGAGGAGGGTGGGGGAGGGAGAGGAGGGGTGAGGGAGGAGAGGAGGGTGAGGGGGAGAGGGTACGGGAGGGACGGGGTGGGGGAGAGGGTGGAGGAAGAGTGAGGAGTGAGGGTGGGGGAGAGGGGTACGGGAAGGGAGGGGGTTTGAGGGAGAGGGGGAGGAGGGTGGGGGAGGAGAGGGGGGGGGGAAGAGGGAGGTGGAGGGGAAGGGGAAGAGGGTGGGGGGGAGGAGATGAGGGTGGGGTAGGAGGAGGGGGATGGGGGAGAGGGGTACGGGAGGGAGGGGGGTGGGGGTGAGGAGGTGAGGGGTGGAAGAGAAGTGAGGGTGGGGTAGGAGAGGGGGATGGGGGAGAGGGGTACGGGAGGGAGGGGGGTGGGGGAGAAGAGGTGAGGGTGGGAGAGAAGTGAGGGTGGGGTAGGAGAGGGGGATGGGGGAGAGGGTACGGGAGGGAGGGGGGTGGGGAAGAGGAGGTGAGGGTGGAAGAGAAGTGAGGGTGGGGTAGGAGAGGGGGATGGGGGAGAGGGTACGGGAGGGACGGGAGGTGGGGGAGAGGGTGGAGGAAGAGTGAGGGAGGGGGGTGGGGGAGAGGAGGTGAGGGTGGGAGAGAAGTGAGGGTGGGGTAGGAGAAGGGGATGGGGGAGAGGGTACGGGAGGGACGGGGTGTGGGAGAGGGTGGAGGAAGAGTGAGGAAGAGGGTGGAGGAAGAGTGAGGGGTGAGGGTGGGGGAGAGGTGGTGAGGGTGGGAAATGAGTGAGGGTGGGGGAAAAGGTAGGAGGGGAAGAGGACAGATGAAATAAAGGAAAGCGAAAAGATGTAGGAAGAAGGGTAGGAGAATAAGGGGAGGAAGTATTAGGGCTCATAGCAGGGGAGGGGAGGGATGAGAGGAACGTGATAAAGAGGTAGTTAAAGAATTCAAAGAAAAGGGAAAGGCGTAGATGAAGAGATAAAATTAGAATGAGGGGAATAGGATAGATGAAGTAAAAGAAGAGATAAGTGAGGTAAAGGAGGTGGAAAGGGTGGAAAGAATGAGTGAGAGAAAAAATGAGTAAATGAAAGATAAGTAGAAGAGGGGACAGAAGAGAAGAACGAGAGGAAAGAAAGGGGAAGAGAAGGAAAAGAAGATAAAAAAAGAGTAATTTTCTCTTCTCCTTCATTTCCTTGTTTCTTAGCATCTATCTTCCTTCTCTCTTTTTATGTTTTCATCATTATATACGCCATCTCTCTCTCTTTCTCTCCCTCCCTCCTCCTTCATTTCTCCTCCAGTATTCTATCACTGTTTCTCCTCCCACTCTCTCTCTCTCTCCTCGTCTCCCTCTCTCTCCCCCTTCCTCTCTCTGCCCCTTCACTCTCTCCACTCTCTCTCTCTTTTTCCCTCCCCCTCCCTCCTTCTTTTCCGCCTCTCCCTTCTCTCCCCCTCTCTCTCTCCCCATCCTCCTCGCCTTCTCTATCTCCCAACCATTCTTTTACCTCTTCCTCTTCCATATCTCCCTCTCTTCCCCTTCCCCTTTTTCCCTATCTCTCTCTCCCCCTTCCCCCTCTCTCTCTCCCTTCCTTCCCCTCTCCCACTCCTTCTTCCTCTCCATCTCCCATTCCTTCTCCCACTCCTTCTCCCTCTCTCTCTCCCACTCCTTCTCCCTCTCTCTCTCTCTCTCTTCCCCCTCTCCCTCTGCCTCTCCAACTCCTTCTCCCTCTCCATCTTACAAGGAAATTCCCTGTCTCTTAAAAAAAAGAAGAAAAAAAAAAGTCACAAAATGAGTGACATTCGGAGGCGGAGCGAGACGGTGCGTTGTGTCATGCGAGTTGAAGTGACGCGTATTATGCATGACGGTGCGCGGAACGAGGGGGAGGGAGGAAGGGAGTCGTGCATGGGAGGGGGGAGGGGGTGGGAGGGGGGAAGGGAGAGAGTGGGGGAGGGGTGTGGGATGGGAGGGGGAAGGGTGTGGGAAGGAGGAAGTGGAGGGGGAAGGGAAGGGGAGGG
>NC_091574.1:19471104-19481104 GCF_042767895.1 Penaeus vannamei
TATCACTGATATTGCAATGATCCACTCTCACTCAACCAACAATTCACTCACCATCACAATCTCACTATCACTCACCATCACTATCTCACTATCAATTCACCATCAAACCTGACTCTCCCTCAACCACCACAGACACCCTCACCCACTCACCATCACCCTCCCCCCTCTCTTACCATCACCCCCTCCCACTATCACTATAAACACCATATTCGCCATCAAAGCGAGCGAAGGGGGGGGGGGAGTGTAGTGTCAATGGGGGCAAATTCTTTTAATAAACTCAACCAAGCTGTCAAATTCAAGAGGCGAGACACAAGAGAATGAGTGTTTGACAAATTGAATAAAAAAGGGGAGATATTGCGAGAGACGAGAGTAAATAAATAGAGAGGAGTGGGGGAGAGAGGGAGAGAGAGAGAGAGAGGAAGGGAGGGAGAAGAAAAATGAAGGAAAGGAATAGAGAAAGGATAGAGATAAATAGATTGATAGATAGATAGATAGAGAGAGAAAAAGAGAAAGAGAAAGAGAGAGAGAGAGAAAGAGAGAGAGAAAGAGAGAGAAAGAGAGAGAGAGAGAGAGAGAGAGAGAAAGAGAGAGAAAGAGAGAGAGAGAGAGAGAGAGAGAGAGAGAGAGAAAGAGAAAGAGAAAGAGAAAGAGAAAGAAAGAGAAAGAGAGAGAAAGAGAAGGAGAGAAAGAGAAAGAGAGAAAGAGGGATGGACAGACAGACAGGTAGACAGAGATAAACAACCGGACAGACAGACCGAGAAAAGAAAGAGAAAAGAGAAGAGCAGGCAGAACAAAAATTAGATAAAATGGCCGAAGGACGATAAGAAGAACAATGAATTTCAAGTCTCTTAATTAACAGAAGTGTTTGTTTCTCCCTCTCTCTCTCTCTCTCTCTCTTCATCTATCTATCATTCTTCTCTTTCCTTCTCTCCCTTCCCCCCACTCTCTCTCCATCTATTTATCACTCTTTCCCTCTCTTTCTCTCCTCTTATCCTTTCCCTCAATTCCTCTCTCTCTCTCTGTATCTATCTATCACTCCTTCTCTATCTCCCCTGCATGCTGTCCCTCCCTTCCCTTCCTCCACTTTTCCTTCTTTTTCCTCTCTGGTTATTTACTCTCTTCTCTCCCTTCTTACCCTTTTTGTTCAATTAGTCAAACACTCGTTATTCTCTCTCTCTCTCTCTCTTCTTTACATCGCACACACTCAACATATTTTGCACATTATTCTCATTCTCCGCATAATTCCCACTTTGCTCGCTCTCCCCCATTCATTCGTTCGCCTCTTCTCTCTCTTTCTGCCTCCTCTCTCACTTTCGCTCTCTTTCTTTCTCCCTCTCTCCCTTTCTCTCTGTCTTTCTCCTTCTCTCCCCCTCTCCGCCCCCCATTTCTCTTTTTCTCTCCCTCACCCCCCCCCCTCTCTCTCTCTTTCTCTCCCTCTCCCACCCCACCTCTCTCTCTTTCTCTCCCTCTCCACCCCTCTCTCTCTCTCTTTTTCTCCCTCTCCCCCCCTCTCTCTCTCTTCCTCTTCCTTTTCTCAGAGGAATTAAAGTCACTTAACACAAACTACTACTTAAAAAAGTGTACTTCCATTCATCTTCATCCTGTAATCAAATGGCTGTAACAAGATATACTGAATGAAAAACAGCAACAGTGCAACACCAGGATTATTGCAGGCCGGAACTACTTATAATGGGGTTTTGTTGCTCTGATTCCCTGCATAGCTCGTACTCTTCCCCCTCCCTTTATTCTTCTTTGCCCCCTTGCTCTTCTTCTTTCTCATCTCTCTTCCTCTTTTAATGTTTTTTTCTTTGTTCTCCTTCCGATGTTTGGTATAGTGACGTATTTTCTCCCTCTGCTTATTCTTAATTTCGCTTATCTCTTCTTTTCCACTTTTCCTCTTTCCGAAATGGGTTATATCGACGTTAATCTTTCCTCTTCCTTCTTTTCTCTCTCTTCCTCTTTTCTTTTCTCTCCCTTGTCGTCCTACCATTTCCTTTCTCTCTATCTTCTCTCCCTTACTGTCCTATTATTTACTTTCCCTCCTTCTCCTTTCTCTTTCTCCTCTTCTCTCCCTCATTGCCCTATCATTTCTTTTCCCTCCTCCTCCTTTCTCTCTCTTGTTGTCCTACCAATTCCTTCCCCTTCTCCTCCTCCTTTCTCTCTCTTGTTCTCCTACTAATTCCTTTCCCTCCTCCTCCTCCTTTCTCTCTCTTGTTGCCCTACCAATTCCTTCCCCTCCTACTTCTCCTTTTTCTCTCTTCTCTCTCTTGTTGTCCTACCAATTCCTTTCCCTCCTCCTCCTCCTTTCTCTCTTGTTGTCCTACCAATTCCTTCCCTTCCTCCTCCTCCTTTCTCTCTCTTGTTGTCCTACCAATTCCTTCCCCTTTTCCTCCTCCTTTCTCTCTCTTGTTGTCCTACCAAATCCTTCCCTTCCTCCTCCTCCTTTCTCTCTCTTGTTGTCCTACCAATTCCTTCCCATTTTCCTCCTCCTTTCTCTCTATTGTTGTCCTACCAAATCCTTCCCTTCCTCCTCCTCCTTTCTCTCTCTTGTTGTCCTACCAATTCCTTCCCCTCCTGCTCCTCCTTTCTCTCTCTTGTTGTCCTACCAATTCCTTCCCCTTTTCCTCCTCCTTTCTCTCTCTTGTTGTCCTACCAAATCCTTCCCTTCCTCCTCCTCCTTTCTCTCTCTTCTCTCTCTTGTTGTCCTACCAATTCCTTCCCCTCCTGCTCCTCCTTTCTCTCTCTTCTTGATATACCGACATACTACACCCTCACTCTCTCTCCTCTTCTCTCTCTTGTTGTCCTATCATTTCTTTTCCCTCCTCCTCCTCCCCTCTCTCTTGTTCTCCTACCAATTCCTTCTCCTCCTCCTCCTCCTTTCTCTCTCTTGTTCTCCTACCAATTCCTTCCCCTCCTCCTCCTCCTTTCTCTCTCTTCTTGATATACCGACATACTACACCCTTACTCTCCTCCCCGCCTCCCCCCCCTCCCCCACCCACCCCGTTACGAGGCCTGGTATGTCGTTAAGTGCCATTCATACGGATATATTTTTAACCCGCGACGCCCTCTTGATGAACGCCGTCACTGTGACCTGGAAATAACTGTCTCGTCTTCCCACTCACTCTGTCTGTCAGTCTTTTTCTCTTTCTCTTTCATTCTCTCTCTCTCTCTCTCTCACTCATGCTCTCTCTATTTCATTCTCACTCTCTCTCACTCACTCACGCTCTCTCTCTTTCATTCTCACTCTCTCTCACTCACTCACGCTCTCTCTCTTTCATTCCCTCACTTTCTCTTTCTCCTCCTCCCTCTCTCTTTCCCTCACTCAATTTTTCCATCCTTCCCTTCCTCCTCCTCCTCCTCTCCTCTCTCTCTCTTTCTCTCTCAAGACCAATAACCCGAAGTGGCGTCGCCTTGAACACCTCGTCTAAGTTACGCATCTCAAGGAGTTCACATCAGCACGTTAATTCAGAAGAGCTTTATTACACTCATGATACGACGCGAACTCACGTCTATAACAAGACATGAGATGAGGCCAGAGAGCCCGCACAGATGGCGCTGGCTCGAGGCGCGGCGAGGTCCCAAAGGCGCCGACGATGCAACCCTGATCTAATGCATGTAAACAAACCGGGGAATTTCGAGCACCGTGCCTTTGCTCTGTCCATCCCGCTGTTTACATTCTGTTTACGAAGGGTTCTAGCGGCGTTCACGGGTATTTACATATTTATAGTTTTGAGGATAATCGTATTCTTATCTTCAAAAGTAAATAAAAGTTAATTCGAAGCATTTCTGTATCGTTTAAATCGCAGACGACAAGGCATTCCCACGTTTGACAAGCGTCCGAACATTCACTCCATATACATACACGTTTACAATTCTTAAATTTCAAGAATAGCCACGCCCACTTTGCTTTCAAAAGCCGCCTACAAGTCTTCCCATGTTTGTAGTTCGTTCAGCCGTCATCCAACACGTGTCTTCTGAACGGTTTACACCTCGTTGGGGAGCAGACAGGATGTAGCCAGTCGCCAGGTCTCTCTCCGTCATTTAACTCGACCGCCCTCACAGTCAACCAGATGGCAACATGCTCAACCACCTGCCTTCACCCTCTCCCTCTCACCCCGCCCCTTCTCCCATCTCCCAGTGTTAACCAGCGACCCTCCTTTCCCCTCTCTCTCCCTCCCCTCCCTTCCCCCAACCCTCTTAGATAAGGATCACACTCTCGTGCTATCTCCTCCCCTGCTCCCTCCCCCTCCATTAACCATTACTCCTTCACTATTCTCCTCCTCTTCTATTCCCCCTTCCCCATATTAAAAGAGGGGTTTGTTCCCCCATATATATATAAATCTCCCTCTCTACATCTATCACTCTTTCCTTCCTCTCTCACTCCCTCCCTCTCTCTCACCCCCTCCTTCTCTCTCTCTCATTCTCTTCCCCGTCCTCTCTCTCTCTCTCTCTCTCTCTTACCCTCTTACTACCCCCCCTCCTCCTCCCCCACCCCCCACCCCCACGATAAACATCACCCTTTCCCCCCCTCACTTCCCCCTCTCCCAGCTGATGCCAGTCCCCATGCCCCGCCATCTGTCACTGCGACATGCCACCTGTCCCCTTCTCATGACAGGCTGTCACGTGACCAGACCATAACTCGATTACATACCCCATTACCCTTTCCTTTTTTTTTGTTTAGATTTCTTCTTCATTCACAAAAAAAAAAAAAAAAAATCACAATATTGACTAATACGAAAAAAACGAGGTCGCGATATAACGAACCTTACGTAACACCGACCACAGCGAGCGAGGCGAGAGAGATTGAATGAAACTCGTTGACGCTTGACAGCCGGGGTTCTGAACCTGGGCTCTTGACAGGGGTTCAGGTTGAGAAATGCGGATGTTGGCTGTGACCTTGGGGGGGCGGGGGCGGGAAGGGTGGGGGGTGGGGGTGAAAAAGACACTCTGATGGAGGAGGTTGTCTAGTTATGTCTGCGATGGTATGTGATTTATTTTGGTTTATTCTTATTTCTTGGTCTATATCTTTAGCTTTAGTTCTTCTTATCCTATATGTCGTTCTCTTTCGTCTTATTGTCTTTTATTCTATTTCGTGTTTTTCTACAGGTTTCTCCTTTTCTCTCTCTCTCTCTCACTCTCGTAAATCTGTCTTCCCACCTTCTCCTTCATTATCTCTCTGCTTTCTCCTCCTTCCCTTTCATCATCCCTCTGCACTTCCTTTCTTCCTCTCCCTCTACCTCAGCACTTATTAAGACTCGAAACACAAGACTTAATAGAAGACAAGCGATCTCCATATTTCAAACCAACTAATCAGCGACCGTTATCCAAATCACCAATTACCGAGCCGCATAGATAACCTTAATAGCCAATCACGGCTGCATGGCCGTTACCCGACAACCAATCACAAATGACGTATGAGTTTAGTAGCCAATCATAAGCGGAATATGCCTTCTCACGACAGCCAATGGCGAGCGACGTAGATGTGATGAACGACCAATCAGGAGCTGGGATACATGGTACCTTGGCGGCTGAGACGAATTACAAATGGCTTGGATGAACCGTAACAGAGCAATTAATTTTTGATTAACTTTATATGTACTCGTTCATTTCATCTTATTCGAGTTGCTGAAGAAACGTCTTTTTATCATAAAGCTTGAAGGCGAATGAGTTGCTTTAAGTACATCGCGAATAAATAGAGAGAAAAAAAGAAAAAAAGGGACAATAACTATTTACGTCGCTTACTATACCAAACATAACCTGTATAAACGACAGGATGCATTTCAGTCATTTATTTCGCAACCCATAACAAGAGAGGATCGTCTGAGGGCCGTGAAAAGGGGCTCAGAATGCTTTATACAAGATCTGATTCTTCTTTTGAATCGCAAAGAGGATTAAGGAGGATTTTTTTTCTATATTTATCATGGGTAGTTGTCACTGTGTGTGGGATTAAGGAGTTAGTATGCTGGAGATTTACGTAAATTATTTTTGTATCTGCATGTCTGGCTTTGCCTCTCTCTCTCTCTCTCTCTCTCTCTCTCTCTCTCTCTCTCTCTCTCTCTCTCTCTCTCTCTCTCTCTCTCTCTCTCTCTCTCTCTCTCTCTCTCTCACTCACATTATACACACTCAACTTACTCCTACACTCATATTGTGTGTGTTTATTCTACCAACTTTTATTCTCTTGTTTTTCTCCTTGCTTCTTCGTCGCATTCCGCCAACACGCCACCCCTCCTCCTCCCTCCATGGTACCTCCCCACCCCCTCCTCCTCCCTCCATGGTACCTCCCCACCCCCTCCTCCCCACCGACCCTCATCATCCTGCCTCTCTTCCCCTTTTGCTCCCCATCTGTCTCCTCCCATTTCCCTTTCGTCTCCCCCTCCCTCTATGTGTTCCTCCCCCTCCTTCTCGCCGTCTCCCTGTCTCCCTTGCCTGCCGTATCATCTTCTTTCTTTTTCTCTTTCTCTTTTAAATTTCTCTTTCTCTCTTTGTCTCTCTCTCTCTTCTCTCTCTCTCGCCATCCTCCCATCTCTTCTTCCCCATCCTCTTGCCTCTTCCCTCCCTTTCCTCTCCCCCTCCTACCTATCCCATCCTCCTCTTCCCTCCTCCCTCATCATCCTCTTACCTTTCCCTCCTTCCCTCCTTACCCCTATCTCCTCTCCCCTCTCCCCTACTTCCCCTTCCCGCTCTCCCATCTCTTCCCTCCTTACCCCTCCCTTCTCTTCCCTTTCTCTTCCTCCTATTCCCTCCTTCCTTCCCATCCTCCTCTTCCCCTCCTTCCCCTCCCTCCTCTTCCCTCCTTCCCCTCCCTCCTCTTCCCTCCTTACCCCTCCCTCCTCGTCCCTTCCCCTCTCTCCACTTCCCCTCCTTCCCCTCTCTCCCCCTCCTGTTCCCTCCTTACCCCTCTCCCCTCCCCCCTCTCCCTCTAGCCTCCCAGCAACAGATGTTTTCAGCCTCGGGTTCGTGTGTTGGAATCTGTGAATGACCCATTCATAAAAATCGCCTTATGACTGCTTCGGATCGCGTCACTACCGTCGCCATGGCAACCGCCGTAAAGAGGAGAGAAACGATAAAAGCGGAGGGTCGAGGACGGGAGGGGGGGGGGGGGAGGAAGAGAGGAGTACTGGGGGAGGCGAAGGGAGGAGGGCAGGAGGGAGGGGAAAGAGAGAGTGGGAGGAGGGCAGTAATATTGTATTGAAATAGAAGTTAGGGTTGCAGAGAGAGAGAGGGGAAAAGAAATAGAAATAGAAGAATAAAAATAGAAATGAGAAGAATGAAAAATAGAGAGAAAGAGAGAGAGAGAGCGAGTGAGAGAAAGAGAAGAGAGAGAGAGAGAGAGAGAGAGAGAGAGAGAGAGAGAGAGAGAGAGAGAGATAGGGAGAGAGAGAGAAGGGGAAAGAAAAAGAAAGAGAGGGGGAGAGAGAAAGAGAAAAACAGAAAAGGAAAAATAAAAAGGAGGCGATTGGAGGGGGAAGAAGAATTAAAGAGAAAGAAGAAAAGAACAAACAAATGGGTGATTATGAGTCACAAACTGTCATCAGCTGCCAGCTTGTCATGAGTTGTCATTAACTATCAGTCATAAAATATAGAAGTAAAGATGACGACGCGTAAAGAAATATATGAATGAATGGATACAGTAGATCAATGAATAAATAAATACATAGATATAGAGATAATGTATATAAGAAAAAAATAATAACCAAAATACAGCTTGATGAACAGTAAAGAAAAACAAAAAACAAAACACACACACACACAAAACAGAAAGTGAAAAAATACAAGACAGAGAAAGAAAACATAAAAAAAATGCTGATTATCTGCAACGTAAATGCGATGCTGTGATAAAGCGATACAACGATAATACAATAAAGGTAATGTATTCTCATTGATAATACAGTAACGACAGAGAACAAAATCTTACAACGATTAAAATCTGATCGCGTTCAGTAGTTGCAAGTTGACAGTAAGTTGCAGTCAGCGTTTGAATCATACAATTTTCTTGTTATCATCATCATCATCATCATCATCATCGTCATCATTATTACTATAATTATCATTACTATAATAATATTAATGATAGGAAATGATAATAATTATGATTATTATGACTATAATCATTATCATCATTATTCTTTTTTTTGTTCTTATTCTTATTCTTATTCTTATTATCATTATCATCATCATCATTATTATCATCATTATCATTTACATTTCCTAATATTTCGGGAGCTGAAAGTTATGAAGAGTTATTCATGTATTCCTATATTATTCCTTTATTCCGTTCTATTTCTCTTCTCCTTTCTCATCTACGCTTTATCATTATTCATAATGGGGATGGTAATGATGATAGTAATGATGACGATGACGATGGTGATGATGACTATCACCACCCACCCTTTCCTCCTTCACCTCCACGTCTCCCCCTCCCCGTCTTCTCCTCACCCACCCTTCCTCTTTCTCCGTTTCTCCTATCCTTTCTTCCTTTCCCCCCCTCCTCCACCTTCCATCCCTCCCCCCTTCTCTTCCTCCCTCCTCCCCTCCTTCCCCCTTCTCCCTTCCCTTCCCCCCTCCTCCACCCTCCCTCCCTTCTTCCTTCTCCCTTCTTCCTCCTCCTCCTCCCTTCCTCTCTTCCCCTTTTCTCCCTCCTCCCTCCCTCCGTCTCCCCCCTCCCTCCTCCTCACCCCCCCTTCTTCCTCCTTCTCCCACTCACCCTCACCCCCACCCCTCCCCCCTCCTCTCACCCCCCACCCTTCTTCCTCCTCTCCCCTCACCCCCTCACCCCCCAACCCCCCCGACCGACCCAAACCACAGAGGAAGATCGACCGTGTTCTAGCAAGCAACCGGTGGATCTGCGTCTTCCTGCTGCACGTGACCGCGTTAACGTCTCCTGTCTTGGTTTCTCCGGATCAGTCGCCGCGGCTTGACCTCTGACCTGTTGCAGGTCAATTGTATTTTTTTTTCCGTTTCCGATTTGGGAGAAGTTGATGTCGTGGTTGTTGTTGTTGCTGTTGTCGTTATTGTTACGGTATTTGTTGCTGTTATTATTAGTGTTATCATTATTGTTACTCTTGTTATTATTGTTGTTGTTATTATTATCATTATCATTATTCTTATCATTACCATTATTATTGCAAGTATTATCATTGGTATCATTATTATTGTTATTATTATCATATTCATCATTATTGTTATCATGATAATTATCATCATCATTATCATTATCATAATTTTTATCAATATGATTATCGTCTTTAATCATTTAGCATTATCAATCATTTTCCTATCATTATCTGTATCATAATCATCATTATTATCGTATGTTATTATTATCATTATCATTATTATCATTGTTATTAAGGTCTTTCCTGTATCTGTGTAACCGCCCTCTCTCTCTCTCTCTCTCTCTCTCTCTCTCTCTCTCTCTCTCTCTCTCTCTCTCTCTCTCTCTCTCTCTCTCTCTCTCTCTCTCTTTCTCTTTCTCTTTCTCTATCTCTCTCTGTCTCTCTCCTCTTTCTTTCAAAAAGATATTGTTAGAGAAAAAGAGAGATGGATAGATAGATCGATGGAAAGATAGAAAGAGAGAGAGAGAGAGATAGAGATAGAATAAGAGAGAGAAAGAGAGAAGAGAGAGAGAGAGAGAGAGAGAGAGAGAGAGAGAGAGAGAGAGAGAGAGAGAGAGAGAGAGAGAGAGAGAGAGAGAGAGAGAGAGAGAGAGAGAGAGAGAGAGAGAGAGAGAGAGACGGACAGAGAGAGAGCGGGAGAAAGAAAGAGAGAACCACGCCAACAAAAGAAGACAAACGTAGACAGAGAATCAAATCCAAAAAACACAAAACAACAACAACAACCTGGAAGAACACGAAGAAAAAAACACGAACAGGAAGACCAAGAAGAACAGGAAAGAACAAAAGAACAGACAAAGAACAGAGAGAGAACATGCCCTATCATGCGGGGCCTCACATTCATCTCATATAAGTGGTCATGTCACTTGAAACTTGGATAAAATGTT
>NC_091574.1:19486104-19488604 GCF_042767895.1 Penaeus vannamei
ATATCGCCTTTATTCATAGATATACTTGTGTTATATATATGTCTGTGTGTGTTTGTGTGTGTGTGTGTGTGTGTGTGTGTGTGTGTGTGTGTATGTGTGTGTGTGTGTGTGTGTGTGTGTGTGTGTGTGTGTGTGTGTGTGTGTGTGTGTGTGTGTGTGTGTGTGTGTGTGTGTGTGTATATGTATATATGTATATATATATATATATATATATATATATATATATATATATATATATATATATATATAAATTATATTTTTAACAAGCTTCGTTTTCTATAAATTATATTTTAACAAGCTTCGTTTTCTATAAATTATATTTTTAACAATCTTCGTTTTCTATAAAAGATAGTTTTAACAAGCTTCGTTTACTATAAATCATAGTTTTAACAAGCTTCGTTTTCTATGAATAATAATTTTGATATGCCTCGTTTTCTATCAATAACACTCTTAGCGTCTCTCGAGGGAAAACGGGAATCGGTGCCCTCGGTTTGGTATCAGCTGATAAGCCGTGACGTCACACAAGTAAACAGTCTTTCATGACGAAATTCCGGAAGGAGTTTTTGAGTTGGATTTACATACACCTTTTATTCTATCATTAAAAAAGAGAAAAAAAAATCGTTCGCGTTTTTTTCTTATTGCTTTTTATTATTGTTTCTATTTTTTTTTATTTTTTATTCTGATTCTTTGAAAATATTTTAGTTTTTTCTTCTTCCTTATCATTCTCCTTTTCTCCACCTTCTTCCTCCTTCCCCCCTCCTTCTTCCTTTTCTCTTTTCTCCCCCTCCCCTACTTCTCCTCCACCTCCTCCCTCTCCCAATTCTCCCTCCCACCTCTCCTTCCTCACCCCCACTTCCCCTCCTCCTCTTCCTCCCTACTCCCTCCCACCTCTCCTCCCTCCTCCCTCCTCTTCCCCACCTCTCCCTCCTCCTCTCCCCCCAACTTCTCCTCCTCCTCTTCCTCCTACTCCCCCCACCTCTCCCCCTCCTCCTCCTCTTCCCCACCTCTCCTCCTCCTCCTCCTCCCCCCTCTCCACCTTGACAAAACCCAATACTTAAACAAAGATTCGCCACTCATGTCCATGATTATTTCTGCTCATATTCGTGCCTCGTGACTGCATGACCGCCGTGCATTCAAGACGCGAAGTGATGCAATTAAAGACTTGTCATGCGCAGTCTGGTAGCTAAGCCGTGAACATTCAACTTGTCACTGTCATGCAAGAGGCGGATAGTCACGCAGGCCCGTCATACAGTTTGTCATGCACGCGAACGTATAACTTTGTGATACTTAAGTGTGTTAATGGCGAACGTGTATGTTGGTTCCTCTGTCCATTTGTGTATCTATCTATTCGTGTTTCTTCTTCTTCTTCAAGTTTGTCTCTCTACGGATATCTTAGTCCTCGTGTTTCTATCTATATTTATCCATCAGTCTGTCACACTATCTATCTAGGTGTCTATGTATCAAGCTAGCTATGTTTATTGATCTATCCCTATGCATAAATGTGGCTATCGAGCTATGTGTATGTCTTACCAGTCTATTTTTCACTCTCCCACTCTTTCTCCTCCTCTCTCTCTCTTCGCCCTCCTCCCTCACACTCTCTCTCCTCTTCCATCTTTATCTCACTTCCTCCTCTTCTAATTCTCTTCCTTCCTCTGTTTGTACATCACTCTTTCTAATGATCCAACTCTTAGCCAAGGGCAGGTCGAGCGCCTTCGCCTCGCTCGGGCGCCGTGCGGGGCTTAGCTGGAGCCGTGTCGACGAAGCCCTCGACGCCGCCTTTCCTGTGCGAGGCGGCGGAAGGCGGTGCGAGGTCGGCTGCCTTGGTCCACTACGCAGCTGAATCGGGAGATGAGGTCCATGCTAAGCAAGTTGACCTTGTATGCGACCTCAAAGTTGAAGCTGTGGGTCGTGCCCCTGAGGCCCTCCTCCATGCAAATCGGACCACGGCCCTCCTCCAGCTGTCGCCCCCACATTTCCAGTCGCTCTGGCATCACTGACGCAGTCGATTACGGAGCGCGTAGGAATGGACACAAGGGCTTCCGTCGTTGCATTCCTGGTCCAGCTGACTCACGCGGAACGATTCTTCGCCGCCACGTTGCTCGCTTGGGCGTCAGCGGCCTCTTGCTCGCTCCTGGAAGCTCCTCGCCGAGACTCGCCAGCAGGGAGAGCGCTGCCATGTCCATGGCTGGTGTCCTGCAAGCGGGGGGTCCTTATATATATATATATATATATATATATATATATATATATATATATATATATATATATATATATATATATATATATATATATGTATGTATATATATATATCTATATCTATCTATCTATCTATCTATCTATCTATCTATCTATTTATCTATCTATATATATATATATATATATATATATATATATATATATATATATATATATATATATATATATATATATCTCCTTCTTTTCTTCCTTTTTTCCTTCTTTATATCCTTCTTTTCCAACCTTTCTCCTTCACCATCTCCTT
>NC_091574.1:19491104-19493604 GCF_042767895.1 Penaeus vannamei
GGAGGGATAAAAGGAGGGAGGAAGAGAGGGTTGAAGACAGAACATGAGGAAGGGAGGGAGGGGGGAAGAAGACAGGGAGGGAGGGAGGGAGGATAAAAGGAGGGAGGAAGAGAGGGAGTTAGGGAGCGAAAGGAGAACAGGAAGAGAGGGGTGAAGACAAAACATAAGGGAGGGAGGGAAGGAGGGAAGAAGGCAGGGAGGGAGGGGAGGGAGGGATAAAAGGAGGGAGGAAGAGAGGGAGTTAGGGAGGGAAAGAAGGGAGGAAGAGAGGGTTGAAGACAGAACATGAGGGAAGGAAGAAGGCAGGGAGGGAGGGAGGGAGGGAGGGAGGGAAGGAGGGATTGGAAAATGAGGGAGAGAGGGAGGAAGGGAGGGAAGGAAAGTAAGAGAAGAAGAGGAGAATGGAGGAGGAAGATGATCAAGAGGGAAGAAAGGAAGTAACAAAGAAAGGATATAGGGAAGGGGACGGGAAGAAAAGAAATGGGAGAAAGAAGGAGGAAGAAGGAGAGAAGAGAAGAAAAGGAAAGTAGAAAAGATAGAAGGGAAGAAGAGAAGAAAATAAAGGGAGAGATAAAGAAAAAAGAGGAAGAAAGACCAATAGACAGAAAAAAGGAAAGAAAGAGAAAAAGAAAATGGAAAGGAAACAAAAATAAAGAAAGGAAGAAGAAAGAGAAGGAAAAAAATAGAGAACCGTAGGAATATATACGATGAAAAAAAGAAACGAAAAACAAACAAACAAACAGTGACTCTGCTTTTCAGTGACTTTCAAGGGCCAATGAACCGACAACCAGTGACCGACGCAAGCAGTGCATTCAGGAGAGCAGTGACCCAAGAAATCAACTGACCCTGCCGGAACCAAAACAGTGAATCAGCTGACTCTCAGTGACATATACCACCAGTCCATCAACAGCAAAAACAAGAGAGAGAGAGAGAGAGAGAGAGAGAGAGAGAGAGAGAGAGAGAGAGAGAGAGAGAGAGAGAGAGAGAGAGAGAGAGAGAGAGAGAGAGAGAGAGAGAGAGAGAGAGAGAGAGAGAGAGAGAGAGAGAGAGAGAGAGAGAGAGAGAGAGAGAGAGAGAGAGAGAGAGAGAGAGGGAGGAGAGAGGAGGGAGGGAGAGAGGGAGAGAGAGAGAGAGAGAGAGAGAGAGAGAGAGAGAGAGAGAGAGAGAGAGAGAGAGAGAGAGAGAGAGAGAGAGAGAGAGAGAGAGAGAGAGAGAGAGAGAGAGAGAAAGGAAGAGGATAGGGGGATAGAGAGAGAGGGAGGCGAGAGAGGGAGAGAGAGAAAGAGAGAGAGAGAGAGAGCGAGAGAGAGCGAGAGAGAGAGAGAGAGAGAGAGAGAGAGAGAGAGAGAGAGAGAGAGAGAGAGAGAGAGAGAGAGAGAGAGAGAGAGAGAGAGAGAGAGAGAGAGAGAGAGAGAGAGCGAGAGAGAGCGAGAGAGAGCGAGAGAGAGCGAGAGAGAGCGAGAGAGAAAGAAAGACAGCGAGATAGACAGACAGACAGAGAAAGAGAGAGAGAACCATCAACAACAGGTCTTCAAATTCATCCCAAAATAACAGCGACCTACAACAACAGCGACCCAGCGAATACAACCGGCATGTGCTCAAAGCCTCCCCCGAAGAACAGTGACCCTCAACAAAACCATAACAATGACATGTAAAGAACAATTCAGAGAACAAAGAACAAGCCACGCCGCCCCTCCGAGTCCTATTAAAATCTGAGCTATTATTATGGCCCCCAACATTCACTCTGGCACTGTGATAAAAAAGAGGGAGGAGGGAGGGAGATGGAGGGAGGGAGGGAGATGGAGGGAGGGAGATGGAGGGAGGGAGGGAGGGAGATGGAGGGAGGGAGGGAGATGGAGGAGGGAGGGAGATGGAGGGAGGGAGGGAGGGAGGGCGGGAGATGGAGGGAGGGAGGGAGGGAGGGGGGAGGGAGATGGAGGGAGGGAGGGAGATGGAGGGAGGGGAGGAGATGGAGGGAGGGAGGGAGATGGAGGGAGGGAGGGAGATGGAGGGAGGGAGGGAGATGGAGGGAGGGAGAGAGATGGAGGGAGGGAGGGAGGATGGAGGGAGGGAGGGAGAGGGAGGGAGGGAGGGAGAGGGAGGGAGGGAGGGAGGGAGGGCGGGAGATGGAGGGAGGGAGAGAGATGGAGGGAGGGAGGGAGATGGAGGGAGGGAGGGAGATGGAGAGAGGGAGGGAGGGAGGGCGGGAGATGGAGGGAGGGAGGGAGGGAGGGGGATGGGGGTGGAGGGAGGGAGGGAGAGAGGGGGGAGGGAGGGAGGGAGAAGGAGGGAGGGAGGGAGATGCAGGGAGGGAGAGAGATGGAGGGAGGGAAAGAAATGGAGGGAGGGAGAGAGATGGAGGGAGGGAGAAAGATGGAGGGAGGGAGATAGATGGAGGGAGGGAGGGAGGGAGGGAGGGAGGAGCGGGAGATGGAGGGAGGGAGAGAGATGGAGGGAGGGAGGGAGATGGAGGGAGGGAGGGAGATGGAGGGAGGGAGGG
>NC_091574.1:19501104-19503604 GCF_042767895.1 Penaeus vannamei
AAAAGTTGAATCAAGAAAGGGAAAGGAAAAGAAAGAAAAGAAAAAGAATATAGTAAAAAGGAAATACAAAAGGGCAAAAAAGAGGGGAAATCGAGAGGGGACAGCCATAGGCCTCAGAGGACCACTTCCCTCTCGCCCTTCAATAGGACTACCACTACTAGCTCGAAGACTATTATTACCACTTTACATACTACTACTATAACTACAGCTATTACAACTCCTACGACTTTGACTATTTAACTTCTACTAATAAGATTTTTACGACTACCACTATAGCTACACCAGTGATAACATCACTATGGCTACCGCTACTATAATCACAACTACGACTACAACTACTAGAACTACAGCTATTACGACTACTACTACGACGAACCGTATTCATGTTTCGAATATATCTTGTATTTCTGACGAAGATATAATCGAAACCGGTCAAATAATCTCTTGTGTTGTGAAGATATTCATTCTCATTCATACCTTTCTACGACTACCACTACCATAACCACAACTACTACAACTAGAACTACTATAACCACAACTACTACAACTAAAACTACAACAACCACAGCTACTATGACTACCACTACTACAACCACAACAGTATCAACTAATACGACTACCACTACCATAACTACAATTGGATTACTATGATAACCACAACTACAACCACAACTACTACCACTGCCACTACTATAATTCCAACTAGCTTACTATGATAACCACTATCATAACCGTAGCTATAACTACCATTGTCATAACCAATATAACTACAACAGAAACAACTACTATTACAACCATTACTATAACCACAACTACCTAACTATATCCTTGTCGATCAAAAATTCAACTCGACCGCTAATTGGCCAAGAGAATCAGCCAATAGGAAACCGCGACGTGTGAGACAGTCGCTCGCTGTTATTTTCTCTCTTCTTCTCGATTTCCTCTCGCTTTCTCTTTCTCTTTCTTTCTCTTTCTCTCTCACTTTCGCGCTCTCTCTCTCTTTATATCTCTCTCTCTTTCTCTTTCTTTTTCTCTCTCTATCTCTATCTCTCTGTCTCTCTTTCTCTCTCTCTCTCTCTCTCTCTCTCTCTCTCTCTCTCTCTCTCTCTCTCTCTCTCTCTCTCTCTCTCTCTCTCTCTCTCTCTCTCTCTCTCTCTCTCTCTCTCTCCCTTTCTCTTTCTCTCTCTCACTCTCTCGCTCTCTAGAAAGAGGAGGGGACAGGCGGAAGAGGAGGAAGAGGAGGAGGAGAAGCAGACAAAGGAAAATGAAGATGATGAGGAGATCAAGGAAGAGGAGGAGGAAAAAGGAAAAGGAGGATTTAGCAGTCGGGAAGGGGCAGGGGGGAAGGGGGAAGCAAGAGGTCGATGATAGGGGGAGGAGGAAGGTCAAGGGGGGGGTCGAGAGGTCAATGCTAAGTAGAAGAGGGGGGGGAGAGGGGGAGGGGGTCCTGTTGCCCTTGAATATTCTGGTCAGATCTTTAGGGACAAAAAAGGGGGGAGGAGGGGGAAGGAAGATATGGGTATATTAAGAGACGATTTGGGGGGTGGGAGGGGTGTGAGGGGGTGATGGTGGAAATAAGAGAGGTGGAGATAGAGATAAAGAACGAGGAACAAGAGAAAGAGAGAGAGAGAAGGGACAGGAGGAGAAAGAGAGGGATACTGAAGAATAGGAAGAGAAGAAAAGAGGAAAAGAAGGACAAAGAAAGAATAAAGAGAGTGAAGGAAATAAAGAAGGAAAGGGAAGAAAGAAAAAATGAAAGGAACCAAAGCACCAAATATGAGACAGAAAGTAAGAGTAAAAAGAAAGAGAGAGAGAGAGAGAGAGAGAGAGAGAGAGAGAGAGAGAGAGAGAGAGAGAGAGAGAGAGAGAGAGAGAGAGAGAGAGGAACGGAGGGAGAGAGAGGGAGGGAGAGAAAAAGAGAGAGAGAGAATAGAAAATAAAATAAAATAAAATAAAATACAATAGGAGAAGAGAGAGACACAGAGACTAAGAAAGAGAGAGAGAAAGGAGGAAAGAGAGAAAAAAAAAGAAAGGAAGAGACAAACATGCCACGGACAAAAGGAAGACCCCCCATTCCAACAATAACATTAAATAGAGGAGACAAAAACATATAAAAAATAATGATGATGATATACATAAAAAAGCACATAAAATACAAACACACCCGCCAACAAAACAACAAAAGCAACAAGATACCAACCATGTAAAAAACAAACAAAACAACAACAACAACAACAATAATAATAAAACAGAAAACGATAGTAAATAAACGATAAACAAATATATAATATCAATAATAAAAAAAACAACAACAACAGAAAAATGGCATTCTGTAGCTTACAAATAAGATCCCGACAAGGAGCCTCACGAGCGACGTCCAAGTTCAGCGGTTAAGTCGTAAGTTCAGAAAGATTAAGTTTCTGTCCCTTAAGTCATACTCGGGGAGGGAGAGGGGGGGGAGAGAGGGAAAGAGGGAGAGGGGGTGAGGGGAAGGAGGGAG
>NC_091574.1:19523604-19531104 GCF_042767895.1 Penaeus vannamei
ATATATATATATATATATATATATATATATATGTATATATGTATATATGTATATATATCTGTGTGTATGCATGTATATATATATATATATATATATATATATATATATATATATATATATATATATATATGTATATATATGTATATATATATATATATGTATATATATATATATATATATATTTATATACATATATATACATATATATATATATATATATATATATATATATATATATACATATATATATATATATATATATATATATATATATATATATATATATATATATATATATATATATATATATATATATATATATATATATATATATATATATATATATATATGTATATATATATATATAAATATATATATATATATATATATATATACATACATAGATATATATATATATATATATATACATATATATGTATATATATATATATATATATATACATATATATATATATATATATATATATATATATATATATATATATATATATATATATATATACGCACATATATCTTTTTATCTTTAATATGAACGGTGGATAAAAGAAATGGCCAAAAGATAATCGTGGGAGGAAATTTTGTTGAAAAGAATATCCGAGTGAATAACCAGTTCATAAACAGTTTATTGCCGAATTTGCATACGGACTCTAGAATTTGATTCACTCGGAATAAAAGTTACTCTAAAGTCAAAAGATTTAATTAAATATACAGATACTCGCTTACTAAAATTATTTCGAGTTCATATCAGAGAACTGCATAATTTGGCTAATATGTAAGTGCGAATGTATACATTTGCACACGTACATACATATATACATTCATTCATTCATGCATACATACATACATGCAGAACGACAAACCGATAGATAGAGAGGCAGACTCATACATACATACATATAGCGTATTTGCGTGCATTTACATGATGGTGTCGGTTCTGCTTGTGTACGCATTGAATAAAAACATACACGTAAACAAATACAGTACACACAAACACTCACATCTTCCCCACACAAACACACACACAGACCTTCCTCACACAAACAAACACAAACACACACTTTTCCCGCACAAACAAACACACAATCAAATGCACACTTTCCCCATATAAACAAAACATCAAAAACAAACACACACAAACAACCAAACAAACACACACTTTCCCCATACGAATAAACAAACACACATTTCCCCACACAAACAAACAAATACACACAACCAAACAAACACACACTTTCCCCATACGAATAAACAAACACATTTCCCCACACAAACAAACAAACACACACAAACAAGCAACCAAACAAACACACACTTCCCCCACAAAGATAAACAAACACAAACACAGACTTCAAAACAACCCACCAATTTCCTCGTCCGACCTGGCCTGACCCGAGGCCGGAATTCGCCCAAACTGACCTGAGTCCCGAACAAGCGCGAGTCCGATAAAAGCGAGGTCAAAGTTTAATCGTAAAACCTGCTGTTGCGAAGTCTTCGAGAATTCCCCTTTTTTTCCTTTTTCCTTTTTCCTTTTTTTCATTTTCATTTTTATCTCATTTCATTTATTTATTTATTTTTATTTATCAATTTTTTTTTTTTTGGGGGGGTGATAGGGATATCATATATACATACAGATAGATGTACGGCAAACACACGCACATATGTAAACAAACGCAAACACACACGCACGCACACACTCATAAACACACGCTCACAAATACACACACACACAAACATGCTAACACACATACAAAAATATCTCTGACCCTCTCCCTTCCCCCTAAGTACCCTCCCCCCTCCCCCCTTAAACGAATCCTCTCCCCTCCCCCTTTTCTCTATCCTTCTCCTTCTCCTTCCTCTCTTCCTCAGTCACAGAGGATTTGGTCTATCATGGCAGTTGAAGGGTTACTACACACTCACTCTTTCTAAATTCTTTTTTCTATGACTTTCTCTCTCGTTCTCTCTCTTTCATCCTCTTTTCTTCTATCTCTCTTTTCCTCTTTCCCTCTCTCTCTTCATTCCTTTCTCTCCTCTCATTCTCCGCCGTTCCCTACGCCTTCCTTACTTCCTTCTTCTCCTTCTCTCCTTCTTCTCTTTTCCCTCCATACCCTCCCTCCCTAACTCTCTTCACCTTCCCTCCCTCCACCCTCTCCATCCCTCCCTCTGCTCTCCTCATTCCACCCCTCCTCTCTTTCCTTCCCTCCCTCCACCTTCCTCCCTTCCCCTCTCTCTCACTCTCTCCCTTCTCCTTCTCCACCCCTCCCCTCCACCATTCCTTCCCTTCCTCCACCTTTCTTTCCTTCCCTTTTCTCCTTTTTCCCACCTCTCCCTCCTTCTTTCCTTCCTCCACCTCCCTCCTTTCCTTCCTTCCTCCCTCCCCTCTCACTATCCCCCCTCCTCCCCCCTCTTCCCCCTTCCTTCCTCCTCCCCCCCGGCCCTCCCCTCCTTCTTTTTTTTCCCCCACCTCCCTCCCCCTTCCTTTTTCCTTCCCCCCCCCCCCCCCCCCTCACCCTTCCCCCCCCCCTCACTCTCTTCCCCTTCCCCCTTTCCCCCTCTCCCCCTCCCTCCCCCCTTTTCCCCCCCCCCCACCTCCCACCCTTCCTCCTTTTACTTCCCCCCCCCCTCCCCCCCCCCCCCTCCTCCTGCCACACCCCAAACCCACCAACGCATCTTCTCACCCCCCCCCCCCCCCCTCCTCCTCCTCCTCCCCCACCCTCCCCCTCCTCCTCCCCCCCCCCTCCCCCTCCCCCTCCCCCCCCCCCCCCCCCCCCCTCCTCCTCCCCTCCTCCCCCCTCCTCCCCCCCCCCTCCCCCCCCCCCTCGTCCTCCTCCTCCTCCCCCCCCTCGGAAAAGGGAAAGGAAAAAATGAGGTTCTTTGGCAACACCGAATTGAAAAGAAGCGAACGTCTTGAGGATTGTGGATATGCGTATAACAACTTGGAGCAGGGGGGGGGGGTAAGGGGGGGGAGGAGGGGGGAAAAAAAGGAAGGGGGGAAAAGGAAAAGGGGGAGGGGGAAAAAAGGAAGGGGGGGAAAAAAAGGAAAAAGGAAGGGGGGGGAGGAGGAAAAAAGGAAGGAGGGGGGGGGGGAAAGGGGAAGAAAGGGAAAAAAAGGGGGGGAAAGGAGGTGGTGGAAGTGGGGGGGGAGGGGGGGGAGGAGGGGGAAGGGGGGGGGAAGGAGGAGGAGGAGGGGAAAGGAAGGGGAAAAGGGGGGGGAGGAGGAGGTAAAAGGGAGGGAAAGGAAGGGAAAGGGGGGAAAAAGGGGGGGGGGGGAAAAAGGGGAGGGGGGGGGAAGGGGGAAAAAGGGGAGGAAGGGGGGAAAAGGGGAGGAAAGGAGGGGGGGAAAAAGGGGGGGGGTGGAGGAGGAAGGGAAAGGAAAAGGGGAGGGGAAAAAGGAAAAGGGGGGGGAAAAGGAGGGGGAAAGGGGGGGGGGGGGAGGGGAAAAGGAAATTTTGGGGAGGAAAAGGGAATGGGGGGGGAGGAGGAGGGGGTGGAGGAGGGGGGGGAGGTGGAGTGGAGGAGGGGGGTAGGAGGAGGAGGGGAGGAGGGGGGGGAAAAAAAGGGGGGAGAGGTGGAGGGAATAAAAGGGGGGGGAGGAAGGGGGGAAAGGGGGAGGGGGGGGGAGGAGGGGAGGGGGGGGGGGTAGATAGGAGAAAAGGGAGGGAAGAGGGAGGAGGGAGAGAAGAACTTTCTCGGGTTTTTAATCTTTATTTTTAATATATTCATTTTTTTTTGAGAGTCACAGAGGGGGGGGGGGCTTGGGAAGGGGGGGGGGTGCCTGTCCCCCCTCCCCCTCCCCCTGTCTCCCCCTGCTCCCTCGCCTCCCTCCCTTCCTCCCCCTTTCTCTCCCTCCTTTCCTCCCCCCCCTCTCTCTCACAATAGCAACAGCAACTCCTATTAACTCCCTTTTCCCTTAAGACAAATTTCTGCGCTTTTGGAAATGTCTTCACACGGCGCGAAATATGTTGACCACCAAAGCGGCAACACTAATTTCTCTCAAGGGGGATACGTTCATTAATTCTATTGCCGTTTTATCAAGGCCGTTTGTATTTATATCTAATTTTCTCTAATCTGTATTTAATAGCGTTATTACCGCAGTTATGTTTTTTTTTGTTTGTTTGTTTATCTTAACAGATTTTGTAATCGTCATTATTTTCTTATATTATCATCTTTATTATAATCAACTTTGCTATTATCATTGTCAGCATAATCATCGTTATCATCATTATCAGTCATGATCGTTGATATAGGCAAATTCGCTCAAATAAAGTACAGTACCTTTCGAAAGTTAAAAAAGAAAAGAAAAGAAAAGAAAAGTGCAAATAATGAAGGGCCCGAACCAAGAATCTATGATGACGTATTAAAGTATAAATCACAACAACAATAACAATAACAAGAACAAGAACGACAACGAGCCTTGATTCGCGAACGCATGAAAGAGACGGAATTGAACGAGCCAATAAATGGATGAACGAGCGAACGAACGAACGGAAGTAAAAAAGAACGAACGAACGAACGAACGGAAGTAAGAAAGAACGAACGAACAAACGAACGAACGGAAGTAAAAAAGAAAGATCGAACAAACGAGCGAACGAACGGAAGTAAGAACGAACGAACGAACGAACGGCAATACGAACGAAAGAACGAAGCCCATCCTTAAACGCACAAACGAAAAAAACAAACAAAAACATCCGTAATCTGGAACGCCTCCCCAACCCCCGCTCTTCTCAGCCGACTGCTTCATCAATGACCCTATTCTCCCCTCGGTGATGGTAGACAAGAAGGCGGCTGATTCTCTGGGTTAAGGCTTACGAAAGGAAAGTTAAGGCTTTAGAAAGGAGAAAATTGGAGATTAGAGCGCTGTAGGCGATGAAAAACTACATTCATTGCTATCAAATCTGATTTTCACAAGCGAACCTATAAACTATTCGAGTCAAACGACGAAAATGTGTCGCGCAGAAGTCCACCTCTTTTTACTCTTTTGCTTCATCCTATCTTCTCATTCCTTTCTACCTTCCTTCTCCCTTTCCTCGTTCTTTTCAATTAGCTGCGCGGGAACCCAACATGGACTGTGTGAGCGCATGTAGCTCGTGACGTCCTTCGTTACGATCTTCTTTGCTCGTTCCCGAATTGAGTGAGACGAGAGTGAGGCAGATGGCCGTATGCTTTAGGAAATCGTACAACGTGCATCGGTTCTTGGCGCAATTTTCTTTTGCTAGAATCTTCACGATTAAAGGAAGTCTCAGTGTAACTCTAGGACTGTCAGTTTCAAAAATGTTCTTATCCTCGTGTTATTTTGGTATATCAGCTGATTTTTGCCGTGTAATTCCTAAGTAGAGAATTTTATGCCTCAGATTTGATTTCACAAGGGATTGGGAGAGAGAGAGAGAGAGAGAGAGAGAGAGAGAGAGAGAGAGAGAGAGAGAGAGAGAGAGAGAGAGAGAGAGAGAGAGAGAGAAAAGAAGAGAGAGAGAAAAGGGAGAAAGGGGAGAAAAGTTATACTGTTGATTGTCGTTTAGAAAGGGCTAATCAGCTCGTTCTTTCGCTCAAAGCCGATTCGAACCTTCCGTGTTCTGAATCTTATTTTAACTTCACTTTCTTCGTCCTACGAACTGCGTCTCGTGGTTCGTAATTATCCCATCTGACTACTTCCTTTTGCTTTTTGAAAATCCCTGCTATGAGTGGCAACGCGCCCCCCCCCTAAAAAAAAAAAAAAAAAACTCCAAAATGAGGTATTATACACGATAAGGTTGTCGTCGATTCTCTCGCGTCGGTTGGCTTCTGCAGGTTTATCTTTTGAATGATTTTGATTTTGACGAATGTGGTTGTTCATTGACCATTGACGTGCTATGATCTTTGATTTTCTTCATGGCGGTCCGGTTAACGTTATCATTATTCTTTTTCTTTATCATTGTTATCATTATTATCATTATTATAATCATCATTGTTGTCATCATTATCATTATTATAATCATAATTATCAATATCACTACATGTATTATATGTTTCAGTGTATTATATGTTTTAGTGAGTACAATACAGACTAAAACTCATGCAAACACACACACACACACAAAACACCACCCAATAAATATATATTAAGTTTTAAAAAAATATATTATAAAAAAAAAAGGGAAAAAAATAACACACAAATATTTTAATTTTTATATAAAATATATATATTTTATATATATATATATATATATATATATATATATATATATATAAAAAAAAAAACAACACACACAAACACTATCTATCTATTATTATTATTATTATTATTATTATTATTATATAAATATAAAAAAGAAATATATATATATATAATATATTATATATATATATATTTTTTGTATATATATATATATATATATATATATATATATATATTATATATATATATATATATTTATATATATAATATATATATATATATATATAATATAAAAAAAAAAAATTTTTTTTAAAAAAAAACTATAAAACAAACTAAAATCCAAGTGTTTTAGCGTGTTGGCTCGGAGCTTATCATGTGTTTTAGACCCGGGCGTGGGGGGGGGGGCCCCTTGGGGGGGATGCCCGAACGGCTCCCGATCCCCCTCGGAGTGGGAAGAAAGAGGGAGGAGAGAGAGATTTAAGCAAAGTGGGTGTGGGTGTGAGAGGGAGAGAGAGAGAGTGAAGGAGGGAGAGAAGAAGGGAGGGAGGAAGGGAGCGAGAGCGAGAGAGAACGAGGAAGAGAGAGAGAGAGCGAGAAAGTGAGAAAAAGAGAGAGCGAGAAAGAGAGAGAGAGAGAGATAGACAGCCAAAACAAAAGAGAACAAGAAACAAGAAATGCAAAAGGAGAAAGAGAAATAGACATAAAACAGAAAGAGAAAAGAAAAAAAAATAAAGAGACAAAGAAAGAAAAAGAGAAAGAGGTTAAGAAAGGTTTCTCGGCGAATTAACCTTTTTTTCCATTTCATCTTTTTCTCAACTTTTGCCTTCGTGCTCTCTGTAAAGGTCAGAATCGTGTCATATTTCACAGAAGATAGCCGTCTCCAGCGCTCGGTCTGAACTTCTTTTCTTTTATCGTCATTTCCTTTATCTTCTGCTTTCTTCTTCTCCCTTCTTCTTCTACTTCTTCTTCTTCTTCTTATTATTATTATTATTGTTATTATTTTTATTATTATTATTATTATTGTTATTGTTATTATTATTATTATTATTATTATTATTGTTATTATTATTATTATTGTTATCATTATTATTATTGTTATCATTATTATTATTATTATCATTATTATTATTGTTTTATATTATTATTATTATTTATTATTATTATTATTTTATTATTATATTATATTATTATTTTTTATTATTATCAATATATTATTATTATTATTATAATATTATTTATTATTATTTTATTTTATTTTATATTATTTTTGTTATATTGTTATCATTTTTTTTTATAATTTTATTTCATTTTATTTTTTTAAATTTTCATCT
>NC_091574.1:19538604-19541073 GCF_042767895.1 Penaeus vannamei
GTTAATATTATCATTATTTTTATTATCTAATCATTAGTATTATAGTTAATACCTTTATTATCAGTATCATTGTTATGTATCATATATTATGATTGTTACTATATTATCATTATCACTATTATTATTCCTATTATTATCATCATTATCATTATTTTTATCATTATCATTACTATCATTATTATCATCATTATCAAAATTACTGTATCATTATTACCATTATCATCACCATCTTTATCATAATCATTATTACTGTCGTTATCGTTATCATTGTTATTATTTCTATTATCATTATCATCATTGCTGTTATTGTCATTCAAAAAGAAATCAGATCTTTTTTACCAATGCGTCCTCATTTGTCAGCTTTTGTTCGAATATTGAAAAAAGAAAAGAAAAAAAAAAACGAAAACAAAAGAAAAACGAAAAAGAGAGAGAGAAAAAAAAAACGAAAAAGAGAAGAATTTTTTTTTCTTTGTCTTTCAGTTTTCGTATGAAGAAATCTCTGGAATGAATGCAAGGTTTGGAACACTGTTGCATAAAGATTCGTCTGCATTCTGACGGTTAAATGTTGATTGATGTTGCGCGGGTATTAATGTGTTGGTATTTCTTGACATGCGGGTATTATTCATTCTTTTTCTTTTTTTTATTTTCTCTCTTTTCTGTCTCTTTCTCTTTTCTTTCTATCTCTGTCTCAGTCTCTGTTTTTTGTCTTTTTGTCTTTCTTTCTTTCTTTCTTTCTCTCTCTCTCTCTCTCTCTCTCTCTCTCTCTCTCTCTCTCTCTCTCTCTCTCTCTCTCTCTCTCTCTCTCTCTCCTCTCCCTCTCTCTCTCTCTCTCTCTCTCTTCCTCCCCTCTCTCTCCTCCCTTTCTCCCTCCCCTCCCTCCTCTCCTTCCTCCCCCCCCTCCCTCCTCCCTTCCCCTTCCCTCCCTCCCTACCTCCATCTCTCTCTCTCTCTCTCCCTCTTTCCCTCCCTCCCTCCGTTGCCCTCCTCCTTCCTCCCTCCTCCCCCCCCCCCTCCCTCCCCCACTCTCCCCCCCCACTATTCCACCCCTCTCCGGAAGTCCAGAATTCTTTGTAAATATTCCGCGAAATTTCATAGTATGCTTGAGTATACTTGAGCATATTATGACTCATTGCAAGTAGATCAGAGCTTGCAAATTGCATGCAACAGTCTTTAGTTTTGCATGAATGGAATATTCTAGAAAGGATGAAGTTATATTGTTTATTCTGTAAAGATCAATTTGGTGTTATGGTTCATTTTGTTGCAATTGTTATTGTTGATGTTGTTCTTTGCATTATCATTCATAATGATATTATCATTATTATCGTTGTTATGAATGCTATCACTTTTATTTTCATTATTATTATTATCATCAGTATCATCATAATTTTTGTTAATTTTATTGTTATCATTATCATTATGAATAATACTGTTATTATTACTACATTTTTATTAATTTTGTTTTATAATCAATTTTTTTACTATCATTAGTATTATTATTCTCTCATTCTCCTCCGAATTATTTTCATTTTATTGATTATTATTTCTATGATTATGAATCAATCTCGAATATTATTTTTGTTATTGCTGTTGCTATCATTATCATCATCATCATTATCGCTATCAAGTTTATTATTGTTTTCATTTTTATCATTATCGTTTTATTTACAAACATTTTTCACCTATATGTATTTTCATCTTTTATTTGTTAAACATTCCGTCTGTATAAAATAACTTCTATCGTTTTTTTTTTTTTTTTTTTGAGAACCTGTGAAATAATTTATAGACCGATATATTTATTGTCTGAAATTTTCCAGACTGGCTGCAGCCACTGAGAAGTTTGTATTGAGTAACGTTCTCATTTATATTTCAAAGTTTATTGTGAATTGAAGACAGAAGTTTTGTTGGGCGGCTTTGTGAGAAATGAAACCTCAGTTGAAATGGATTTGTATCATGTTTGCTGTTTGTTTGTTTGTCTGTTAATGTCTATTTCTGTCTGTCTGTCTGTTTGTCTTTCTGTCTCGCTCTCTCTTTTTTTCTCTCTCTCCCTTCTTTCTGTCTTTCTAAGTCTCTCTCTCTCTCTCTCTCTTTCTCCTTATCTTACTCTGTATCTGTCCTTTTCTCTATCGTTCTCCCCTCTCTTTTTCTTTTTTATGTCTTTCTCCTTTCTCTCTCTCTATCTCTTTCCACCCCTTCCATCCCTCTCTTTCTTCTTCTCTCTCCCCCTCCCTTCTTCCCTCCTTCCCTCCTTCCCTACCCCTCTCCCCCTATCCCCTCCTCTCCCTCCCCCCTTCACCCACCCATCTATCCGAATTTCTCTATCCGAAATCTCACTGCAACGAAAACTTCCGAAAACCTACACTAGGATATTTCCTTTTGTAAAACACAATCTCACATTACGAAATCTTACGTAGTCTTTAATCAAGAACTTCGGAGTGTTAGACGTCTTGGTTATTTCATTGGATAGATTTT
>NC_091574.1:19549073-19564073 GCF_042767895.1 Penaeus vannamei
CTGAACAAAACAAACTAAAGAAATACATAGAAAATCGATAAAAAAAAGAAAAAGAAAAAGAGAAAACAGAAACAATAAAAAAAAATCGCCAAACAGTAAAAAGAGGGAAGATATTTTCGATATTTATTTTTTTTACCCCCCCCATCCCCCCTAAAAAAAACGTTTGAATATTGACGAGAAATTTTGACTCGACGAAAGAAAGGCGCGTTGCCTCAGACATGACAGTCAGCGCGGGATGTGGTTTGTCTCTTTCGTTTTCCTCTCTTTCTCCTCTCTTTCGCTTTCTCGTTTTCTCCTCTCTTTCGCTTTTCTCGTTTTCTCTTCTCTTTCGCTTTTCTCGTTTTCTCATCTCTTTCGCTTTCTCGTTTTCTCCTCTCTGTCGCTTTTCTCGTTTTCTCTTCTCTTTCGCTTTTCTCGTTTTCTCATCTCTTTCGCTTTTCTCCCTTTCTCCTCTCTTTCGCCTTTTCGTTTTCTTCTCTCTTTTGCTTTCTCGTTTTCTCCTCTCTTTCGTTTTTCTCCCTTTCTCCTCTCTTTCGCTTTCTCGTTTTCTCCTCTCTTTCGTTTCCCTCCCTTTCTCTTCTCTTTCGCTTTCTCGTTTTCTCCTCTCTTTCGCTTTTCTCCCTTTCTCCTCTCTTTCGCTTTCTCGTTTTCTCCTCTCTTTCGCTTTCTCGTTTTCTCCTCTCTTTCGCTTTCTCGTTTTCTTCTCTCTTTCGCTTTCTCGTTTCCTCCTCTCTTTCGCTTTCTCGTTTTCTCCTCTCTTTCGCTTTCTCGTTTTCTTCTCTCTTTCGCTTTCTCGTTTTCTCCTCTCTTTCGGTTTCTCGTTTTCTCCTCTCTTTCGTTTCCCTCCCTTTCTCTTCTCTTTCGCTTTCTCGTTTTCTCCTCTCTTTCGCTTTCTCGTTTTCTCCTCTCTTTCGCTTTCTCGTTTTCTTCTCTCTTTCGCTTTCTCGTTTTCTCCTCTCTTTCGCTTTCTCGTTTTCTCCTCTCTTTCGTTTTTCTCGTTTTCTCCTCTCTTTCGCTTTCTCGTTTTCTCCTCTCTTTCGCTTTCTCGTTTTCTCCTCTCTTTCGCTTTCTTCCCTTTCTCCTCTCTTTCGCTTTCTCATTTTCTTACATTTCGCTTTCTTACTGGGTCGCTCGCTGTCTCTTTCGATCTCTCTCTCTCTCTCTCTCTCTCTCTCTCTCTCTCTCTCTCTCTCTCTCTCTCTCTCTCTCTCTCTCTCTCTCTCTCTCTCTCTCTCTTTCTCGTTCTCTCTTTCTCTCTCTCTCTCTCTCTCTCTCTCTCTCTCTCTCTCTCTCTCTCTCTCTCTCTCTCTCTCTCTCTCTCTCTCTCTCTCTCTCTCTCTCTCTCTCTCTCTCTTTCTCTGTCTCTCCTTCTCTCTCTTTCTCTCTCCATTTTTCTCTTTCTCTCTTTCACTCTCTTTCTTTTCCTCTCTTTCACCTTCTCTTTCTCTCGCTTTCTCTTCATCTTTCTCTTTCACTCTCTTTCTCTCTTTCACTTTCATTCTCTTTCTCTCTTTCGCTTCCTCTTCCATTCTCTTTCTTTTTCTCTCTTTCGTTTAGTTATTCACTTTCTTTTTCTTTCTCTCTTACGCTTTGTTACTCGCCCTTTCCTTCCTTTCGTGGTTTGTTTGGTCGCAGTTAGGGGCAATAGTAACCCTTTCTCTCTCTCTCTCTCTCTCTCTCTCTCTCTCTCTCTCTCTCTCTCTCTCTCTCTCTCTCTCTCTCTCTCTCTCTCTCTCTCTCTCTCTCTCTCTCTCTCTCTCTCTCTCTCCCCTTCTATCTTATTTACCCCCTCTCTTTTATCTTACTCCCTCCCTCCTTCCCTCCTTTTATCTTCCTTCCTCCCTTCGTTCCTCCTTTCCTATTCCACTCATTCCGCCCTCCTTCCCCCAGTTTTTACCCCCTCCTCCTTCCCTAGGATCCTCCCCTCCTCCCTCCTCTCCCATCCTCCCCCTATTTAAAACTCCCCTCCTTCCTCCCCCTTTTAAACTCCCCCCTCTTTCCTCCTCCCTTCCTCCCCCACCCTCCTCCCCTCCCCACCCTCCCTTTTTAAACTCCCCCCACCTCCTCCTTCCTCCCTTCCTTCCCCCTCTTTAAAACTCCCCTCCCACCTCATCCCTCCCCACCCTCCGTTTTTAACCCCCTTCCTCCCCCACCCCTCCCCCCTCCCCCATTTAACCCCCCCCTTCCTACCTCCTCCCTCCCCCCTCCCCCTTTTTTTCCCCCTCAACCTCAAAAGATTAGATATTGCCATTTGTCAAGCCGGCGAGCGAGAGAGATTGCCAAGTCTCCGTCCCCGCGACTTGCCAAGCTGGACCAAAACGGCCTCTGAGTTACGAGATAAGGAAGCGAGTCCAGAGGGAGATTTGGGGAGGGATGGGTAGGGTGGATGGGTAAGTGGATAGGGGGATGGGTAAGTGGGTAAGGGGGTAGGGGATAGGTGGGTAAGTGGGTAGGGAGATGGGTAGGTGGGTAAATAGATAGGGGCATAGGTAGGTGGGTAGGGGGATGGGGGGATAGGTAAATGGGTGGATAGGGGGATGGGTAGGTGGGTAAGTGGATAGGGGGATGGGTAGGTGGGTAAATGGATAGGGGATAGGTGGGTAAGGGGATTGGGGGATAGGTAGGTGGGTGGATAGGTGGGTAGGTGGATAGGGAGATGGGTAGCTGGGAAGTGGATAGGGAGATGGTTATGTGGGTAAGGGGATAGGGGCATAAGAAGGTGGGTGGATAGAGTATCGGTGGATAGCGGGATGGGTAGGTGGGTAAGTGATAGGGGCATAGGTAGCTGGGTGGATAGGTGGGTAAGTGGATGAGGAGATGGATGAGTGCATAGGGGGATGGGTAGGTTGGTAAGGCGATGGGTAAGTGGATAGGTAGATGGATAGTTGAGTGGGTAAGTAGATCAAGGAATGGATGGATAGGTAGGTGGGCAGATAGGTAGATAACTAGGGGGATAGATTGATAAGAAAGTGGATAGGGTAGATGGATTGATGGATGGTAGATAGGTGAATGAATAGGTGGATAGGAGAACGGGTGAACTGATGGATAAATGGATAGGTGAATGGAGGAACAAATGGATAAAGAAATAGCGAAAAGGCCTTTGACTTATTCGTGTGTTTTCTTGTTCTTCCCTTCGTTATTCTATTTGTTCAATTTGTTCTCCATAAATCCCAAACGATATTGATAATAAAAACATCAGAATTATAGATACAGAGAAAATGATAAAAGAGGAAAAAGAGAGAAAGAGGTAATGAAAGAGTAATAGGAATAGAATAATGAATATAATAACAACAATGCCAAGCAATAGATACAGAAAAAAGAGAATTGAAAAAAAATAGAAAGAATGAAAAAAGTGATAATAATTACGATAATAAAATATGCTGAAATATAGGTACAGAGAAACGGAAAAGGGAAAATAAAAAGATAAGAAGAATGATGATAGAAATAACAGGCAATAAATACAACAAAAAGAAAAAAGGAAAGAAAGAGAAAGAGTAATGAGAATAAGCACAGAGTACTAAAAAAACGAAAAAAAAGGGAAAATAATAAGGAGAGAGATGATAGGACTATAGACAAAAAAGAAAAAAAGAAAACAGAGAGAGAAGAGGAAGAGGAAAGAGAAGGAAAAGAAGAAGAAGAATAGGGAGAGATGATAGGAAGAGAGAGAGAATAGGAGAAGAGAGAGATGATAGAAGAGAGAGAGAAAGAGGAAGAAAAGAGAAAGAAGGAAGAAACGACAGAAAAGAGAAAAGAGAAGGAAAAGAAGAGAGAGAAAGAGATGAAAAAGAGAAAGAGAAAAAAATAGGGAGAGAGAGAGAAAAAGATAAGGAAAAACAGAGAGAAAGAATAGGGAGAGAGACGATAGGAAGAGAGAGAAAGAGAAGGAAAAGAAGAGAGAAAAGGATCAAAGGCCAACATGTACAGAAGTGTGAATAAGGATGCTAAAGCTGTCACGGATTCCTCCCTACAATGAAAGGAATGTCGAGCACCCCCTTCCTCTCTCTCTCTCTCTCTCTCTCTCTCTCTCTCTCTCTCTCTCTCTCTCTCTCTCTCTCTCTCTCTCTCTCTCTCTCTCTCTCTCTTTCTATCTATCTTTCTTTCTCTGTCTCTCACTCTCTCTCTTTCTCTCTCTCCCTCTCTTTCCTTCCTTCCCTCCCTTCCTCCCTCCCTCCCTCCCTCCCTCCCTCCCTCTCTCCCTCCCTCCTCGCTCTCTCTCTCCCTCCCTCCTCTCCCCATCATCCCCATTCCATCTTGTCTCTTTCCTTTGTAATCTATCCCTCCCTCCCTCCCTCCCTTCCCCCTCTCGCACCCTCGCTCATTCCCTCTCTCTTTCACCCAGCCGCTCCCTCTCCCCCACCCCCACCCACCCGTCCCTTCTCCGCATTCACTGGTGTAGCTGTCACCCCCATTAAGTGATCTTCGTATCGCTTACGTCTCTCTCTCTCTCTCTCTCTCTCTCTCTCTCTCTCTCTCTCTCTCTCTCTCTCTCTCTCTCTCTCTCTCTCGCTCTCTCTCTCTCTCTCTCTCTCTCTCTCTCTCTCTCTCTCTCTCTCTCTCTCTCTCTCTCTCTCTCTCTCTCTCTCTCTCTCTCTCTCTCTCTCTCTCTCTCTCTCTCTCTCTCTCTCTCTCTCTCTCTCTCTCTCTCTCTCTCTCTCTCTCTCTCTCTCTCTCTCTCTCTCTCTCTCTCTCTGTCTTTCTCTCTCTCTCTCTCTCTCTCTCTCTCTCTCTCTCTCTCTCTCTCTCTCTCTCTCTCTCTCTCTCTCTCTCTCTCTTTCTCTCTCTCTTTCTCTCTCTTTCTCTCTCTCTCTTCTCTCTATGTCTTTCTCTCTCTCTCTCTCTCTCTCTCTCTCTCTCTCTCTCTCTCTCTCTCTCTCTCTCTCTCTCTCTCTCTCTCTCTGTCTTTCTCTCTCTCTCTCTCTCTCTCTCTCTCTCTCTCTCTCTTTGTCTTTCTCTCCATTCTCCTACCCCCCCCCCTCTCTCCATCTTTGCGTATGTGTATCTCTGTCTCTCTGTCCCTCCTTCCTTCAAGTTCCTATATCTCTCTCTCTTCCTCTCACTCTCCCATTCTGTCATTCACATTCTCATCCTCCCTCCTTCCGTTTTTCTGTCTTTCAAATTAAGCTGTCAAGTCCATATTGCTATCCCTCCTGTTTCCTCCTGTATCTTCTTTCTTCCTCTTCCTCTTTCTTCTCTTTTTCTCCTCTTTCTCCGTCGTTTCTTACCAATCTATTGGGTTTACATTTCTATTTTTTCTTTTGTTTTTGTTTTGTCTTTTTCTCCCTTTATTCTTTGTGTTATTTTTTTCTTGTTATTCTTTTCCTCTTTCTTCTCTTCTGCCTCGTCTTCTTCTTCCTGCTCCACTTTACTTTATCCTCTTCCTTCTCCTCTTCCTTTCTCCTCCTCCTTATTATTATTATTATCATTATTATTATTATTATTATTCTCCTTCTCCATCTCCTTCTCCTCCTCCTCCTCCTCCTTCTCCTCCTCCTACACAACTTCCTCCTCCTCCTCCTCCTCCTCCTCTCCCTCCACCACCATCACCCTCTCCTCCTTTTCCTCTTCCTCCAACCCCTCCTTCTCTCTTCCTCCCAACCAGCTGTCGTTGTCAAGATGTCCAGGGAAGGGGGGGGGAGGGGTGAAAGGATCGAGATAGGGAAGGGAGGGGAGGGGGGAGGGTGATGGGGGGGGAAGGGGTATAGCGGGAGAGTTTAGATTTCACGAAGGGGGGTTGGGGGTGGGGGTAGCAGGGGAGGGGGGTCATTTAGCTCAATTCCCCGTGGGCTTTGGGCTCGAAGGTTGCAAATTCCTTCTGCCTCCCCCCCCCCCCCTAAAGGTTTGTCATTTGCATTCTGGTAATTCTTTATTATTGTTATTATTATGATTGTCATTGTTATTATTATCATTATTATTATTATTATTATTATTATTGTTATTATGATTATTGTTATTATTATTATTGTCATTGTTATTATTATTATTGTTATTATTATTGTTATTATTATTATTATCATTATTATTATTATTATTTTTAGGAAGGGGGCTTGATTTCTTGTATTTTGTTTATTTGTTTGTTAGTGTTTTGATCATGTCTGTTTGTTTTCATTTATATTGTGCTTTGATTTTGATTTATATATATTTTTCATTCTCTATATTTCTTGTCTCCTTCTCTTCTTCCTTATCTCTTTTCTCTTCCCAGAATAATACACCCCAAAAAATCCTCAT
Organism: Penaeus vannamei; assembly: GCF_042767895.1. NCBI lineage: Eukaryota > Metazoa > Arthropoda > Malacostraca > Decapoda > Penaeidae > Penaeus > Penaeus vannamei. The sequence goes on from NC_091574.1 coordinate 19,555,299, forward strand.
CGTTCATGACAAAAAAAAAAAAAAAAAAAAAAATCGACATCGTTAGTGACAAAATCAAGAATGCAAAAAAAAAAAAAAAAAATCGATTACTGGACAATACATGATCGAAACTCTTCATTGATCGTATTATGCAGCAATTGCACCATTGGACGAGATTGCAGTCTTTTTGTGCAGAGCTTGTCATTTTCAGAAGATTTGGATTGACATAAATCGATTGACAGAGAGAGAAGAAGAAGAAGAAGGAGGAAGAGGAAGAGGAGGAGGAGGAGGGAGCGCAGAGAGAGAGAGAGAGAGAGAGAGAGAGAGAGAGAGAGAGAGAGAGAGAGAGAGAGAGAGAGAGAGAGAGAGAGACAGACAGACAGACACACATTTCTTTCTCCCTACCTCTCTCTTCCCTCTCTATACATATCCCTTCTCTATCCCTCTCTCTTTATCTCACTCTTCCCCCTTCTCTATTAATCTACCTCTCTCTCTCTGTCTTTGTCTCTGTCTGCCTGTCTGTCTGTCTCTGTCTCTCTCTCTCTCTCTCTCTCTCTCTCTCTCTCTCTCTCTCTCTCTCTCTCTCTCTCTCTCTCTCTCTCTCTCCTCTCCCTCTCTCTCCTCTCCCTCTCCCTCTCCCTCTCCCTCTCCCTCTCCCTCTTCCTCTTTCTCCCCTCTCTCTATATCCCTTTCCTTCTTCCTCTCCCTCTTCCTCCTTCTCTATCTCCCTCTCCACTTGCTATGCAAGCACAATGCCAGAAGCCCAATGACATGCAATCGTCTCAATTGATTCTTGCAGCTGCTCCCTTCTTCCTTCTGGTTATCCTTTCGTTTGCCTCTCTTCCTCTTTTTATCGAGTTGGCTTCCGCTCTGCTTCCTTTGGGGTGGGGGTGGGAGGGGGTGGGAGGGGTTAGGGAGGGAGGGGGTGGGGCGTGAAGTGACCTTGACCGGGCCTGTGGCGTCGTGTCAGTGAAGTGACTGATGTGTCTTGTTGATTTCTTCTTCCTCTTCTTCTTCCACCTTTTCCTGTCCTCTTTTCGCTTTTATGTTTTCTTTTTTTCTCTCTCTAATATTTTATTTTACTTCTTCTTCTTTGTCTCTACTTCTCTACGTCCTCCTCCTCCTCGTCCTCTTCCTTTCGGTCCTCCTCCTCCTCCTTCTTCGTCTTCTCCTCCTCTTCCTCCTTTCTTCTCCCATCTCTCCCACTTCCTCCTCTTCCTCTTTCTTCTTCTTCTCTTCTTCTTTTCTTTTTCTTCTTCTTCTTCTTATTATTATTATTATTATCATCATCATTCTCCTCTTCCTCTTCCTCTTTCATCCCCCTACCCCCCCCCCCCCCCTGCTCAAAAAAGATGATTTTCCTCTTCCGAAATAAATTCGTTACGCTAAGTTACTGATTTTTCCTCTTTTTAAAAGTAATTTTAAAGCCTTTTTTTAAATTACGTAATTGCATTAATTATACTCTAAGAGTGGGAGGGCAGGGGATGAGGGGGTGGGAGGGGGAGGGGGGTAATGGGGGGGGGTGACTCGTCTTCCCTTTTAATCAATATTTTTGATTATCTGAAATTTGATTATTTTGTTTCTTGATTACGATAATGATTTTTTTTTGTTTGTTTCTTGATTACGATAATGATTATAAAGTTATTAATAATGATAGGGTTAATCAACATAATTATATCATTCCTAATAATGATGGTAATCATAATAATGTCGATAACAACTACAACAACAATAACATCAGCAAAGACAACAACAAAAACAACAATAACATCAGCAAAAACAACAACAATAACAGTAACAAAAACAACAATAACAACAAAACAACGCCATAACAATAACAAAAAATTACATCATAAACAGAGTCATCAACAAGACAAACCCCTCTTAAATTCCTCTTTCCTCTTCATAAAAACCCGCAAGATCTTCTCCGACTCAATGATTCGAACATCCTGTTGATATCAAAGCACGTCATTCAACAGTCGAATGTGATTATTTCCGTTAATATTGATGTTAAAATTATGACCGATGGTTGTCACGCGGCGATAAATCACGCGTCGGCACCTCTCTGTCGCTCTCCCGGTGTTGCCATTAGGGGGCATCCCGAATTCTCCTCCACCGGGCTATAAACCGAATTACGTTCACTATAAATCACAGGAATTTGTTTCTTGTTATCCCTGATAAATAAGGCGGAGGGTGGGGAGGGGAGTGGGTGGGGGGAGGAAGAGGGAGGGGAAGGGAGGAGGGAGATGGGAGGGGAAGGGAGGAAGGAGGAGAGGAGGGAGGGATGGGAGGGAGGATAGCAAGAGAGAAGGAAAGGAGGGGAAGGGAGGAAGGAGAGGAGGTGGGGGAGGAAGGAAGATGGCAGTAAAGGAAGGAAGAGGGAGGAGCAGAGGGAATAAGGGGGAGGGAGGGCGAGGGAGAAAGGGGAATTAAGACAGGGGAGGAAGGACGAGGGGAGATGAGGAAGGAAGACGGAAGGAAGCAAAAAGGAATAAATGGGAGAGGAGAAGGAGGAAGGAAGAAAAAGGAAGAGAGGGGGAAGAGAGTAGGGAGAATGGGAGGGAGAAAGAAGGAGATAAAGTGGAGAGGAGGGAAAGATGAGAAAGGTAGAGGAAAAGGAAAGGGACAAGAAAGAGAGGAGGGCGAGATACGAGGAGGATTGAGGGGAAGAGGGAGAAAAGGACAAGAAGGGAAGAAGAGAGGGAAAGGAAAGGGAGAAAGAGAAGAAAAGTGAAAAGAAGAGAGAGAGAGAGAGAGAGAGAGAGAGAGAGAGAGAGAGAGAGAGAGACAGACAGACAGACAGACAGACAGATAGACAGAGACAGAGAGAGATAAAGAAATAGATAAAAAAGAACCACACACAATGACAAATAAGCAAGGACAAGCAGAAGTAAAAGAAGCAACGAAGCATAGAAAGACACAAGACACAAATCTAACGGAGAACCTACCTGATTTTCACCCTTATCAACACACCACGATCAGATTTCCGCGGCCCCTCGGAAACTTAGGACAGTGTACGATCATTTGTCATGCTGGGGGGAAACCGCCTCGTTGCCGGGCGTACGATGAAGGCGTTCCCTTGTGAATAATAACGACAGTCTCATCTCTGCTGGACGACCTCAAACATCGTCGTCGATTTTTCTCTCCTTTTCTTTGGTTTTTCTATATTTTGTTTCCAGGATTTCCAATAGCGAAAAGTTATATATTTCGGTGCGAATTATGGTATAACCGATTGACTTTTTCTTTCTCTTTTCAATATCGGATTTTTTTCTTCCAAAGTAAAAATGTCCGAGTACGAATGTGAGAGGGAGAGAGAGAGAGAGAGGCAGAGAGAGAGAGAGAGAGAGAGAGAGAGAGAGAGAGAGAGAGAGAGAGAGAGAGAGAGAGAGAGAGAGAGAGAGAGAGAGAGAGAGAGAGAGAGAGAGAGAGAAAGAGAGAGAGAGAGAGAGAGAGAGAGAGAGAGAGAGAAAGAGAGAGAGAAAGAGAGAGAGAGAGAGAGAGAGAGAGAGAGAGAGAGAGAGAGAGAGAGAGAGAGAGAGAGAGAGAGAGAGAGAGAGAGAGAGAGAGAGAGAGAGAGAGAGAGAGAGAGAGAGAGAGAGAGAGAGAGAGAGAGAGAGAGAGAGAGAGAGAGAGAGAGAGAGAGAGAGAGAGAGAGAGAGAGAGAGAGAGAGAGAGAGATGAGGGAGAGAGTGAGAGAGAGAGAGAGAGAGAGAGAGAGAGAGAGAGAGAGAGAGAGAGAGAGAGAGAAAGAAAGAAAGAAAGAAAGAAAGAAAGAAAGAAAGAAAGAAAGAGAGAGAGAGAGAGAGAGAGAGAGAGAGAGAGAGAGAGAGAGAGAAAGAAAGAAAGAAAGAAGAGAGAGAGAGAGAGAGAGAGAGAGAGAGAGAGAGAGAGAGAGAGAGAGAGAGAGAGAGAGAGAGAGAGAGAGAGAGAGAGAGAGAGAGAGAGAGAGAGAGAGAGAGAGAGAGAGAGAGAGAGAGAGAGAGAGAGAGAGAGAGAGAGAGATACAGAAATAGAAGAGGAAGACGAAGAGAGAAAGATACAGATACAGATAGAAAAATAGATAGATAGAGAGAGAAAGATAGAAAGAAAAGGTAGGTAGGCCAGAATACATATCTGTATACATGCCTGTATGTATACGCATGTATCTATATACGAACATATATGTGCGCGTGTGTACATGTACGCCTATACTTTGTGTCTATATATAACTATACACGAACATATATGTGCGCGTGTGTACATGTACGCCTATACTTTGTGTCTATATATAACTATATACGAACATATATGTGCGCGTGTGTACATGTACGCCTATACTTTGTGTCTATATATAACTATATACGAACATATATGTGCGCGTGTGTACATGTATGCCTATACTCTGTGTCTATATATAACTATATACGAACATATATGTGCGCGTGTGTACATGTACGCCTATACTTTGTGTCTATATATAACTATATACGAACATATATGTGCGCGTGTGTACATGTATGCCTGTACTCTGTGTCTCTATTTAACGAACCTATTTCTCTAGTTCCTTTAAGGGTTTTGAGCGAATGGGAAATTCCTCTCCCGAAGAGCAGTGAAAAGCCTGACCTAACATGGCGATGGGTGTTAAGCCGTGAAATTGCCGTAGAAAGGGGGAGAGGGAAGGATTGTGAAAGGGGGGGAGGGAGGGAAGGGAGGGAAGGAGGAGTGGGGGTGGGAGGGGAGAGAGGAATGGGGGAGGGAGAGGGAAGGATTGTGAAAGGGGTGGGAAGGGAAGGGAGGGAGGGAGGAGTGGGGGTGGGAAGGGAGGGAGAGGGGGAGAGGAAAGGATTGTGAAAGGGGGGGGGAGGGAGGGGGGGGGATGGGAGAGGGATGAAGAGAAGAAAGGTGGGGGGAGAAGGAGGAGGGAAAGAAAGGATTGTGAAAAGGGGGGAGGAGGAAGAGAGAAGGAGGAGAAAGGAGGAGGAATGTAACAGAAAAAGAAGGATAAGAACAAAGAAAGAGGAGGAAGAAGGAGGACGAAAGGAGAAAGAATGGATGAGGAGGAAGAGAGGAGGAAGAAGGAATGAGGAGCAAGGAGGAAAAAAGGAGGAGGAAGGAATAAGGATGAAGAGAGGAGGAAGAAAGAATGAGGAGGAAGAGAAGAGGAATAAGGAATGAGGAGGAGCAAGGAGAAAGAAAATAGGAAGAAGGAATGAGGAGGAGGAAGAAGGAAGGAATGAGGAATGAGGAGGAGGAAGAAAGGAGGAATAAGGAGGAGGAGCGTGGCAAGGGAGATAGACTAGTCCCTCAGGAGCGAAAGGGATATGTGGATCTTGTACAACAGCGCCTGAACGATACGATGTGAACTACAAGGGAAGGGTTAGTGTTCATTCTGGAATTTTTCGTTTCCTTTCGTTTCTCTATCTATTTGCGGATGTTCTTTTAGATTTATTTTCATCATAATCATTATTGTGTTATTATGTTATTATTTTTTACTGGCATTATCAGCATCATTATTTTTTTTTTTTTTCTTTTTGCACCGCGTCCATCGCCATTTTCTTTTTCTCTCTCTGTTTACTTTTTTCTTCATCTTATTATTCAAGTGATATATACAAAAATATGAGTATGTATATATACATATTATATATACGCATACATATATATGTATATTTTTAGTGTATATCTATACATCTACGAAAAGTATCATTATGCATCTCTCTCTCTCTCACTCTCTTTGTGTATACATATATATATATATATATATATATATATATATATATATATATATATATATATATGTGTGTGTGTGTGTGTGTGTGTGTGTGTGTGTGTGTGTGTGTGTGTGTGTGTGTGTGTGTGTGTGTGTGTGTATGAGTGTATGTGTGCGTGCGTGCGTGTGTGCATACGTGCGTGCGTGTGTGTGAGTGTGTGCGTATAAATAACAATAAGAATTGTACGTTGCAAATCATTTAACCAACAACCCCAACTATCTATACTCAGGGACGGATCCAGGATTTTCGGCAAGGGGGCTAAGGGAGCTGCTGAAAGGAAAGACAAAGCTCAGCCACAAATGCCGAAGTCGCGAGGTGCTCTGCAGGAGATTTTGAAGTCTCACAGTAATTAATTTACATTCATACACATTTACAAAAGTTACTGGGCTACTGGAATGAAAAGGCTGAGTCGACTGGTCAGTGATTGCTGCACTGACATTAGCTGTTTCGTTCAAGAGCTTCGGTAAAAAAGAAAAACGAAGAAAAAAAAAAATAGGAGTGGCCGCTCCGGGTACGCATCTGCATACTATTCAAATTTTCTTTATCAAAACACACACATTAGCATTAAATCAAATAAAAGAGGTCGAAAGAAGACCCCCCCCCCCACCAAACAAACAAATGAAACGAGAAACAATAAAGTCCTCCCAGAGACAAATACTTATTCCCGTTTTCTTTGTTAGTACTGATACGCAGCGAAATTTCCGGCCATCGTGTGACGTCACTGGCGATTATTGTACAAGGAAATGGCGGACGTAAACAAGGGAGCAATTGAAAGCGGCGTCGGACTGGGTTCGTGCGGCGGGATTAGATTTTCATGAATTTGAAATGATTTGGCGGGAAAATCATACACGCCGGTGCGATGGTTCTATTCGCGGAGGAGATAAAGAAAACGGGAAGAGGGAGGGGGTACTTTGTCTAGTTTTCGTAAATTGTAATTATATATATATGAGAGAGAGAGAAAGAGAGAGAGAGAGAGAGAGAGAGAGAGAGAGAGTATGATTGTGTGAGAGAGAGAGAGAGTGAGAGAGAGAGAAGGAGGAAGAGAGAGGAGGGGAGAATCTAGAACAACACCCGAAAAAAAAAATCGGAACAAAACAGAGAAATGACAAACAAAACAATAAGAGATCGTTAACGGTCAGAAGCATCCATAAAAATTTGAATTCCCAGCCGCTTCAATGAGTGACGGAAAGTGAGTCGTAAAGCAGAATTAAACCTATATAACTGTCGGCGCCATTGTCTCGTCTGGTGAACAGTTCGCTTATCAGAGGAGGGAAGGGAGGAGGGAAGGGAAGGGAGGAGGGTAAGGATAAGGGGGAAGGAAGGATGGAAGGGAAGGGAGGAGGGGAAGGATAAGAGGGATAAGGAAGGGAAGGGAAAGCGAGGAGGGAAAGGGAGAGGCATTGAGAAGGGGGAAGGAAAGGGTAGGGAAATGGAAGGGGAAGAGGAGGACAGGGAAGGGAAAGGGAGAAGGGGTAGGGAGGATGGTGGAAAAAGAAGGAGGAAGGAAAGGAAAGAAGGGGAGGGAAAGAAAGAAGGAAAAGGATGATAAGAAAGAGGAAGAGGAAAGAGAAGTAGTGGAAAGGGGAGGAGGAGGAAAAGGGGGGGTAGAGTTAATAGATGAGGAAAATAGATATTAAGACCCCCTTAATCCCTCCCTCCCCCCCTCTCCTCTCCTCTTCCCTCTTCCCCATTCTCCCTCTCTCATTTCCCCTCCCCCTCCCCCATTTCTCCTTTCTCATTAAAGAGATTAGGTAACTTGCTCCCTTTACCCCCCTGCTCCCCCCCCTCCTCCTTAGGTTGTTTTTGAATTCCGGCTCTTGTAATTGGCCTATCACCCCCCCCGCCATTCTTAATCTGTGGCTAGCCGTCCATCTCTTTCTCTCACTCTCTCTCTCTCTCTCTCTCTCTCTCTCTCTCTCTCTCTCTCTCTCTCTCTCTCTCTCTCTCTCTCTCTCTCTCTCTCTCTCTCTCTCTCTCTCTGCCTGTCTATGTATGTATCTCTCTATCCATCTATGTATGTATGTATATATCCATCCATCTATCCATCTATTTGTTCATTCATTTATCGATCTATCTACCATCTTCTCTCTCTCTCTCTCTCTCTCTCTCCCTCTCTTTCTCTCTGTGTGTATACCTGTTTTTCTATCCCTCTCTCTCTCTTTTTCTTTTTCTTTATCTCTCTATCTACTTTACCTCCCCTTCACTCCTCTTCTCCCCCCCTCCCACTGTCCCTTTGTCTCTCTCCACCCTTCATATTCCCTTTTCCTCTTTCCATAGAACTATTCACGTCTGTTCTCTGTCTCTTTGTTCGTTGTCGCAATTCCCTTCTCCCTCCCTTCTTTCTTCCTCAATTCACGTATTCCTCCTTTTTTTCTTTTGTTCTTTTGCGTATTTTCTTTATCTCTTCTTTCTTCTCTGATTCTAATTCATCTATTCATGCACTTCATCCTACTTCTCCTTATCGTCCATCTCCTACATCTACTTCTTTCCTTCTCTTTCTCCTCCTCCTCATCTTCCTTCTTTCTTAACCACCTCTTCTTCCTGGTTTCCTTCTTCTTCTTCTTCTTTTTCTCCTCCTCCTCCTCCTCCTCCTCCTCCTCCTCCTCCTCCTCCTCCTCCTCCTCCTCCTCCTCCTCTAACTCCTCGTCTACCTCCCCTCTCCCTCCCCCTCCTTCTAATCCTCCTAATCCCCGTCCTCCTCCTCCTCCACTACCACCCCCACTCTCCCCCCATCCTCCCAGCCCCCCAACAATCACCCTACAATCCCTAGTAATACCACCCTCTCCCCCCTCCCCCCCCTATTTCACCCCCGCTTTACCACCGTGACATCGCGAGGGGTGAAAGTGGGGGGGGGGGAGGGATGGGAGAGAGAGAGGGAGGAAGGAAGGGAGGGAGGAAGGGAGGGAGGATGGGAGAAAGGAGGGAGGGAGAAGGGAAGGAAGGAGGGAGGGAGGGAGGAAGGGAGGGAAGCAAGATTAGAGAATGGGGAGGGAGGGAGGGAAAGAGGGAGGGGTGGAGGGAGAGAACTAAAGTTGGAGAGTTTGGAATA
>NC_091574.1:19574073-19579073 GCF_042767895.1 Penaeus vannamei
TCACCACTCTCGCCTCCCCCGCACCATTCTCCCCTCCCCCTCACCACTCTCGCCTCCCCCTCACCACTCTCGCCTCCCCCTCACCACTCTCGCCTCCCCCTCACCACTCTCGCCTCCCCCTCACCACTCTCGCCTCCCCCTCACCACTCTCGCCTCCCCCTCACCACTCTCGCCTCCCCCTCACCACTCTCGCCTCCCCCTCACCACTCTCGCCTCCCCCTCACCACTCTCGCCTCCCCCTCACTACTCTCGCCTCCCCCTCACCACTCTCCCCTCGTGTAGGCCTCCTTCCTTCCCTCTCATCCTCTGCCCTCTTTTCCCAGTTTCCCCTCGTGTCATTTGCATCACACACGCACTCGGAATCTTGTAGGTGACAATTTTTATTTTTTTTTTTTACATATATCGCCTGCAGCTTACCCTTTGCGACATTTTTTTTTTTTTTTGTATGGAACTGTTTGGTTAGACCCGGTTAGGTGAAATTAGTTTTCGTTTTTTTTTTTTTTTTGGGGGGGGGGGGGAGGGGGTAATCCTTTGTGTTAGTGCAGCTGTTGCTCTTACTGCTTACTAGTATAACTACTGTTGCTGTTGTTTTTATAAGTAGCTGTATTGCGGAAAGTAGTAACTGTAGTACTTTCACTTTTACTACTATTACTACTACTACTACTACTCGTGTTCGTTTTTGGGGAGACTTAATGCTTTGTGTTAATGCAGCTTTTACTGTTACTGTTACTTACCATTCGAGATTATAAATGATGGTGTTAGGAGAAGCAGTAATTGTTCTATTACTATTACTGCAAAAAGGTATTTGGAGAAATTACTGTATTGTTTTCTTTTTTTAGGGGGGGTAGTCTTACTTATTTGTTTTAGTGCAGCTGTTACTACTGTAGAAATGGAGAAGTGTTTTTTTGTGTGCTACTATTACTACTACTGCAAAAGCTGTCTGGTGAAATTAATGTTCGTTTTTTTTAGCTTCGTTTTTTTGGTATTAGTGTAGCTGCTTCTGTTAATAAAATAGCTCATATGTGATGATAGTAAGGTCAGTAGTAATCATACTACTACCATATATATGAGGGTAGTAAGGAAATAGTTGTTGTACTACTACTACTAAAGTTGTTTGGTGAAATTAATTTTCGTTTATGGGGGAGGGGGGGGGTATTCTTTCTGATAGTGAAATGGTTACTGCTTCTACTATAACTTACATATATTGACGGTAGGGAAAGTAAATCTTCTGCCATTATTACTACTACAACTAAAGTCGTTGGGTGAAATTACTCCATTTGTTAAGGAACTATTATAACTGCAATTGCTGTTATAGTAGTGATGATAGTAGAAGTTGCAATTGTACTATTACGACTACTAGTGAAAGATTTATTGTTATTATCAATGTTACTAGTAATAGTAGTGGTAGTAGTGTTGTTACTACAATTACTTAAGCTACTATCATAGCTGCTGCCTCTACCGCTGTATCTACAGTGCAACTACTATAATGACTATGAAATTATCGCCATTACCACATATCATAGTTTCATATGCCCCTACATCATATTATCGTATTACCAAAGATTAACGCTTCTTCACCACAACCAAAATTAACATAAAAAAACATACACACACAGAAAGAATCCAAATTCCTCACCTCCCTCCTCCACCCTCAAAAAAAAAAGAAAAAAAAAGAAGAAAAAAAAATGCATGTGCGTATGTACATCATGTACGTACGTATATCTATATGTACGTATGTCTGTATATAACACAACGCTTCCCGAGACTCCCCGGAATTAAAATGGACTTCCTGTTTTTGTAATTTTGAAAAATATCTCCCTTTTTTCCTTCTTTTTTTTTTTTTACTTTTTTTCAAATTCCTTGTCAGTCATACGGCTCCACAACACACAAAAGGCCGGGTTGTTATGGCGCTCAGCTGTCGGTGAAATACAATGGGTCTGAGGGAAAAAGAGAGAGAGAGAAAAAGAAGAAAATTTGAATAAGGAAGAGAGGGGAGGAAAGAGAGAAAGTGGGGGAAAATGCGAAGAAAGGGAGGGAGAGAGGGAGGGAGATTGAAAGATGGAGAAAGAGAGAGATAAAGATAGAGATAGACATGGAGATCGATACATAGACAGATGTGTATATATGTGTAGATAGATAGATAGATAGATAGATAAATAGATAGGTAGATAGATAGATAGATAGATAGACAGATAGATAGATAGATAGATAGATAGATAGACAGACAGACAGACAGACAGATAGATAGATAAAGAGAGCGAAATAGAGACAGGGAGACAGACAGAGAACGAGAAGAAGACGAAAAAGAAGAAGAAGAAGAAGACGAAGAAGAAGAAGAAGAAGAAGAAAAAGGAGAGAGAGAGAGAGAGAGAGAGAGAGAGAGAGAGAGAGAGAGAGAGAGAGAGAGAGAGAGAGAGAGAGAGGGAGAGAGAGAGAGAGAGAGAGAGAGAAACAGAGAGAGAAACAGAGATAGAGACAGACACACGGCCAGAGAGACAAAGAGAAAGAGCAAGAAAAAGGAGAAGAAGGAGAGAGATAAAGAGATAAACAAACAATCTAATCAAGAACCAAATAAACACCAACCCAGTACCTCCCCCCATACCACTCCCCCCCCTCCCCCTCTTCCTTTATTTTCTCCCCCTCCCCCTCCCCCCCCCCCTCTTCCTTTATTTTCTCCCCCTCCCCATCTTTATCATCCTTTCTCTCTCTCTCTCTCTATGGCAAGGACCCCATTCAGGATTAGGAGGATAGGAAGCTGTCCTCCCCCCCTGCCCGCCCCCCACCCCCATTCACCCATTCTCTACCCACGCCCATATACGTGTAAAAAAGAGACGCCCATTCATATGTAGGGCGGTTGTCCCTGGGATCTTGTGTTTGTTTGTTTGTTTCATGTTTGTGTCGTTCTTTTGGGGTCTTTTTTTGTTTGTTTGTATGTTTTTGATTGTTTGTTTATTTATTTGTTTATTTTTTTATTTCTCGTTTGTTTTTTATGTGTTTTTTTTTTTCTCTTATTTTGGTTATCTCTTTTCTTTCTTTTTTTCTTTCTTTCTTTGTTATCGCTATCCTTTATTCTCCCTTTCTTCCTTCCCTCTCGTTGTTTCTTCTTTTTCTTCCTCCTCCTTTTCGTTTTCAACTATCCCTTATCCTGCCCCCTCTCATTCCCTCCTCCGCTTTCTCTCCCTCTTTATCAAACCTCCCACTCTTCCCCATCCCTCCCCAACACCTCTCCCCCACTCCCACTCCCTCCCACTCTCCATCAAATATCCCACTCCACTCCTCTCTTCCCCCATCCCCTCCCCCTCCTTCCCACTCTCCCTACCCTCTTCTCAACGAAACCTCCCATTCCTCTACCCCCCTCCTTTCCCTCTTCTTTCTACTACTTCTCCCTCCCCCACTCTCCATCCTCCTCTCCCCCTTCCGTCTTCCTTCATCCTCCTCTCACCTTCCCCCTTTTCTCCCTCCAACTTCCCACTCCCTCCCTCACTCTCCGTCAAATCTCCCACTCCTTCCCTCTTCCTTCACTTCCCTTCCCACTCCCTCTTCCTCCTTCCCCCCACCCCTCTCCCCCCTTGCCCCTTCCCCCTCCTCTCCCTCTGAACCGCCTCTCTCCCACTCTCCTCTCTATTCCCTCTCCCCTCACTTACCCCCTCTTCTTCTCCCCCTCCCCCTTTCCTCCTCCCACTCTCCCACTTCCCCATCCCCCATTTCCCCCTCCCTCTCCCTCCCCTTTTCCCCTTTCTCCTCACTCCCCTCCCCTCACTTCCCCACTCCCCTTACCCCTCCCCTCTCCTCTCCCCCCTTACCCCCCCCCTCCCTCTCCCCTCACTTCCCTTCTCCGTATAATCCAATTTGTTCACAAGCTGTTGTGTGGGTTGACTTTCGCCCGAGGGTCACGTGGTCAGCCAGCTAACCGTTCCCTTTTGTGGGGGGTGGGGGGTGGGGGGTAGGGGGTTGGGGGTAGGGGGGTAGCGAGGGTTATGGGAGGGTGAGGATAAGGGTTAGACTAAGGGAGGGTGGTGAGGGAAGGGGAGGAAGGGAAGGGAAGGGAGGGAATGGAGGGGAGGGGAGGGAAGGGAGGGAGGGAGGGATGGGATGGTCAGCTGTGGGTTAAGTGTTGGATATTTTGATTTATTTTTTAAGAGAGAGAGAGAGAGAGAGAGAGAGAGAGAGAGAGAGAGAGAGAGAGAGAGAGAGAGAGAGAGAGAGAGAGAGAGAGAGAGAGAGAAAGAGAGAGAGAGAGAGAGAGAGAGAGAGAGAGAGAGAGAGAGAGAGAGAGAGAGAGAGAGAGAGAGAGAGAGAGAGAGAGAGAGAGAGAGAGGAGGGAGAAGGTTAAGTTAGAGCGAGATGGAAGAAGAAAGAGAAAGTGAAAGAGAGGAAAGAAGGGAGAGAGAAAGAGAAAAAGAAAAAAAATAGAAAGAGAGAGAGACAGAAAGAGAGAGAAAGAAAGAAAGAAAGACAGACATAAAGAAAGAAAGAAAGACATAAAGAAAGAAAGAAAGAAAGAGAAAGAGAAAGAGAAAAGAGAGAGAGAAAGAGAGGTAGAAAGAGAGAAATGCACAAACAGAGAAAGAGACGAATAGCGGAAGGGAATCCACCCGGCCGGGATTGGCTCTGAATGGAAATTTCTCTTCCACTGACCAATTCACAGAGGGAATTCAGAGGGAAAAATAAGCACACACACACCTACACACACACCTACACACACACACACACATACGTACACACACACATACACACACAGACACATACGCCCGCACGCACGCACGCACGCACACACACACGCACACACACACACACAGACACATACGCCGCACGCACGCACGCACAAACATACGTACACACACACATACACACACACACACACACACACAACACACACACACACACACTCACATATACGCACACACGCACGCGCACACGCACACACACACACACACACACACACACACACACACACACACACACACTCACACATACGGACACACGCACGCACACACGCA
>NC_091574.1:19584073-19596573 GCF_042767895.1 Penaeus vannamei
CCCTCCCATTCCAACAGAGACGTGGTGGGAATCTGTGAGGTCTCATTTTTTTCTGTCTGCTTCTGGGTTTTATCTCACTTTTTTCTATTTTGCTGTCTGTCTCTCTGTCTCTCTCTCTCTCTCTCTCTCTCTCTTTCTCTCTCTCTCTCTCTCTTCCTCCCTTCTTCCCTATCCCCCTCCCTCCCTCTCCTTTCCTCCCTCCCCCTCCATTCCCCCTTCCCTCCCTCCCTCTCTCTCCCCTTCCCTTCCTCCCTCCCTCCCTCCCTTCCCCCTTCCCTCCCTCCCTCCCCCCCTCCCCCCGCCCTCCTTCCTCTCTCTCTCTCCATCTCCATTTCCCAAGCAAGATTCTCTCTTTCTCTTTCTCTCTCTCTCTCTCTCTCTCTCTCTCTCTCTCTCTCTCTCTCTCTCTCTCTCTCTCTCTCTCTCTCTCTCTCTCTCTCTCTCTCTCTCTCTCTCTCTCTCTCTCCCTCCGCCCTGTATGAATCTCCCACGCTTAAAAGATGGACCAAGAAGGTAGGTATTTTGGGCCTGGAGTACAGTGTCTGAAGGTGGGAGAGTGTGGAGTGGAGCGGAGTGGAGTGGAGTGGAGTGGAGGGTGTGTGGAAGAGACTTGTATATACTGATTTCTTTTTTCATTTTTTTTCAGTTCTTAGATTCTATATTTTGGAAGGGTTTAGGGAGGGGGGGGGTAGGTCTTAGTTGTTATTATTAATGTTAATTTTTGTAGTAATTGTAGTCGTAATCAAATTGTTATTATTGTTATTGTTATAATTATCATTATCAGTATTTTTGTTGTTATCATTATTGTCATTGTTGTTGTTGTTGTTTTTGTTAAAATGATAATTATTATCATTAGCATCATCATCATTATTATTATTATTATTATTATTATTATTATTATTATTATTATTATTATTATTATTATTATTATTATTATTATTATTGTTATTATCATCATTTTTTATTATTATTTTTATCATTATTAGATAGATAGATAGATAGATAGATAGATAGATAGATAGAGAGAGAGAGAGAGAGAGAGAGAGAGAGAGAGAGAGAGATAGAGATAGAGAGAGAGAGAGAGAGAGAGAGAGAGAGAGAGAGAGATATTGGATGATAGATAGAAAGATAGATGATAGATAAATAAATAGAGAGACAGATAGATAAATAGATAGATAGATAGACAGAAAGTTAAATAGATAGATAGATGGAAGGATAAACAGGTAGATAGACAGACAGACAGATAGAAAGATAGATAGGAAGATTGATAGACAAATAGACAGATAGATAGACATCAAGTTAGATACGGAAAGATAGATAGCAATATAGAAAGACAGAAAGAGAAATATACGGCAATACGAATAGACGAATGAAAATACAAACAGAGAGATTCATATAAACAATTACAAACACGTATACACATTTATCTAAATACAGAAACTAATATTAACGTAACAAACATTTAATCAAGATATGTGTCGTGAATTTAATCTCTTAATTGGTATGAAAGAGACACCAATTCCGAAATGAACTGGATGGAGAGGCCGCCGGAGAGAGGGTGGACTAAGGGAGACGAGTGGGTCTGTTTGGGGGTGTCTGGGAGGTCAAGGGAGGTGGTGAGAGGGAGGGGAGGGGCGAGGGAGGTCAGGGCAGGTCACGGGCTTGATTGTTGATAGATTTTTTTATTTTTTTATTTCAGGTGTGACTATTTCTTTTTCCGATTTGGCTTGATTTTGGGTTTGAGTTGCTCTTCCCTCCCTGCCTCTCTCCCTCAAACAAAAAAAGGTAAAACAATAAAAAAAAACGAAAAAAAACGAAAAAAATGAAAACGGAAAATGTAAAAAAAAAAAAAAAAAAAATGAACGGATAAAAAAATAAAGTAAAAACAACCCCCCCCCTTTCAAAAAAAGAAAAGAAAAAAAAAGAAGAAGAAGAGAAATTTGAAAAAAAGAAAGATGGAAAGAAAGAAAGGAAAAAAAATATATATAACCCGTATCTACGTCTCTCGCTCCGCACGCCTCTCTCTCTCGTCTCCCATTGTGTCTGTCTAATTGGATGTCTTGTCGCGCCGGTCTTCTCGTCCTTGGTGGAGGAGGAGGTGGAGGAGGAGGTGGAGGTGGAGGTGAGGGTGGAGGAGGAGGTGGAGGAGGAGGTGAGGGTGGAGGAGAGAGGAGGAGGTGGAAGTGGAGGTGGAGGTGGAGGAGGAGGTGGGGGTGGAGGAGGAGGGTGGAGGTGGAGGAGGAGGTGGAGGAGGAGGTGAGGGTGGAGGGGAAGGAGGAGGTGGAAAAGGAGGTGGAGGAGGGAGGAGGTGTAGGTGGAGGAGGAGGAGGAGGTGGAGGAGGAGGTAGGGGGAGGTGGAAGTGGAGGAGGAGGTGGAGGAGAGGAGGGTGGAGGTGGGGGTGGAGGGAGGAAGTGGAGGGGAGGTGGAGGAGGAGGTGGAGGTGGAGGGAGGAGGGAGGGGAGGAGGAGGGGGAGGAGGGAGGTGGAGGAGGAGGAGGAGGAGGAGGTGGAGGAGGGAGGGTGGGGATGGAGGTAGAGGAGGAGGTGGGGGTGGAGGAGGAGGAGGAGGAGGAGGTGGAGGTGGAGGAGGAGGTGGAGGTGGAAGATATAGGGGGTGGAGGAGGAGGTGGCGGTGGAGGAGGAGGTCGAGGAGGTGGAGGAGAAGTTGGATGTGGAGAAGGAGGAACGTGAAAAAGAAAGGAAGAAGCGAGATGAAAAGAGGGGAAGGTGAAAGTGAATAAATGTAGAAAAGAAGGCGAGATTAGTCAAATTAAAGAACGAAAGAGAGAGAGAGGAAAGTAAACAACAAATAATTCGCTAGATAGAGAAGGCTCGAAAATCATAAGGAAGAATGGGCAGAGAAGCCACAAACATAAACACTCACACACTTATTTCTCTCTCTCTCTCTCTCTCTCTCTCTCTCTCTCTCTCTCTCTCTCTCTCTCTCTCTCTCTCTCTCTCTCTCTCTCTCTCTCTCTCTCTCTCTCTCTCTCTCTCTCTCCTCCTCCTCCTCCTCCTCCTCCTCCTCCTCCCCTTTCTCTCTCTCTCTCTCTTTTTTTCTCTCTCTCTCTCTTCTCCCCCCCCCCCTCTCTCTCCACCCTCACCCCGTAACCCTTCTTAACAAACATACGTTAAAATAAATATATCCTAAGAATTATATGGAGCTTCCCTTTGACATTACTTAGAAACCTTATAAGTAAAGTTCCTGATGACTTTGAACTGAACTCAGCATTTTCTTGGGAATTTAGGGCGAGGTTTAAGGAGAACTGAGAAATTCCTGAAATTATCGGTGTTACTGTTTTTATTGCTATTATTATTATTATCATTATTGTTATTGTTATTATTGTTGTTATTATTATTATCATCATCATTATTATTATTATTATTATTATTATTATTATTATTATTATTATTATTATTATTATTATTATTATTATTATTATTATTATTATTATTATTATTATTGTTATTATTATTATTAATATTATTATTATTATTATTGTTATCATTATTATTATTATCATTATTATTATTATAATAATTATTATTATTACTGTTATTATTATTGTCATTATTGTTGTTGTTGTTGTTGCTGTTGTTGTTATTATTATATATTACTATTATCATTATCATTGTTGTTGTTGTTATTGTTATTATCATGATTATCATTTTTATCATTATTATTTTTATTATTATTGTTATCATTATTATCATCATCATCATTATCATTAATACTATTACTATTAGTACCCTTACTACTACCATTAATCAAATCATCATCATAATCACCATCATTATGATCGTTATAATTACATCACTACTACTACTTCAAACAAAAAATACACGTTTTGAGTCTATAATTACAAACAATCACACTCACCATCTTCACCATATCATCCATTCATAACCCTCTCTCTCCCCTTCTTCCTAATCACCACCATCATCACCCATATACCCTATTCCTCTAATTATCAATCCATCTTTTCATTTCCATACAATTATTCAATTTCCTCAATATGCATTTGGAACGCGGCTCTTCACATTTGCATATGGTGATCCCCGTGTTGTGCTTCTGTTTAATGGGATATGGTGCTTAGAGGAGCCTGTGCAGTGTACATACGCGAGATAAAAATGATGATATTGAATGTTTATTGAAAGTGAAAGCGGTATGGATTGTATGAAGAGAGGGAGAGTGGAAAGAGAGAAAGAGAGAGATTGTGGGGAGGAGAGAGAGGGAGAGGGAGAGGGAGAGGGAGAGGGAGATGGAGATGGAGAGGGAGAGGGAGAGGGAGAGGGAGAGGGAGAGGGAGAGGGGGGGAGGGAGGGAGGGAGGGAGGGAGGGAGGGAGGAAGGAAGGAAGAGAGAGAGAGAGAGAGAGAGAGAGAGAGAGAGAGAGGGAGAGGGAGGGAGAGGGAGAGGAGAGGGAGGAGGAGAGGGAGAGGGGGAGGGAGGGAGGGAGAGAGAGAGAGAGAGAGAGAGAGAGAGAGAGAGAGAGAGAGAGAGAGAGAGAGAGAGAGAGAGAGAGAGACAGAGAGAGAGAGAGAGAGAATCTCTCTCTCTCTTTCTCTGCGTCTCTGTCTGTCTGTCTTTCTCTCTACCTCCTTGATTCTCTTATCTCTCTCTCTCTCTCTTTCTCTCGCTCTCTCTATTCCTGTCTCTCCTTTCCCTCCTTATTACCCACCTTCTTTACTCTTCCTCCCTCTTCCTTCCCCTCACATCCCCCTCGCCCTCCCTCTCTATTTCTCTCATTACCCCTCTCTCCCATTTTCCCAATCTATCCCCTCTCTCTCCCCTCTTTCCTTCTCTTTCTCTCCATCCCTTACATCCCCTTCCTTCCCTCTCTCCCTCTTCATCCCTCTCTCTCCCACTCCGTCTCCTCTCTCTCCCCTCTTTCCCTCTTCATCCCTCTCACCCCCTTCCGTCCCCTCTCTCATCCCCTCCTTCCCTCTCTCCCTCTCCATCCCTCTCCCCCACTCCGTCCCCTCTCTCTCCCTCTTTCCCCTCCTTCCCTTTCTCCTTCTCCATCCCTTTCTCTCCCCCCTCCGTCCCCTCTCTCATCCCTCTTTCCCTCTCCATCCCTCTCTCCCCACTCCGTCCCCTCTCTTTCCCCTCTTTCCCCTCCTTCCCTTTTTCCTTCTCCATCCCTCTCTCCCCCACTCCGTCCCCTCTCTCATCCCTCTCCTGAAGCCTCGAAACCCAGGCTGTTCCGGGCATCACACTTCACTGAACAGATTCTCGAGGAATATATCTTAAGGAAAGGCCTTTGTTGAAGGGAAGCCCACGAGATGTAAGACGTGGGTTGCTTGAAATGATTTCTCTCTCTCTCTCTTTCTCTCTCTCTCTCTTTGTCTTCTCTCTCTCTTTCTCTTTTTCTCTTTTTTTTCTCTTTCTTTCTCTGTTTCTCTGTTTCTCTCTCTTTATCTTCTCTCTCTTTGTTTTTTATTTCTCAATCTCTCTCTCTCTCTCCCTCTCTCTCTCTTTATCTTCTCTCTTTCGTTTTCTCTCTCTCTCTCTCTCCCTCTCTCTCTCTCTCTCTCTCTCTCTCTCTCTCTCTCTCTCTCTCTCTCTCTCTCTCTCTCTCTCTCTCTCTCTCTCTCTCTCTCTCTCTCTCTCTCTCTCTCTCTCTCTCTCTCCTCTCCCTCCCTCCCTCCTCCTCCCTCCCTCCCTCCCTCTCCCCTCCCCCTCTCTCTTGATGATATTACATGATTATCAAAAATGAAAACGAAATAGATTCTTTTCCTTCAAGTTGCTGACTGGTTCTGTTCTTAGGGGGTGTTGATGTGGGTGGGTGAGGGTGGTGATGTTGCTGTGGTGGTGATGGGGGTGATAGTTCTTCGGTTTCCTCTTCTTCTCCTTCTTTTTTTCATCTTTATATTTGTAGTATTGTAGGTCTTAATATCCCTGTTTTTATTCTACTTTATCATCTTTATTTGTGTCATCACCATTACAATAGCAGTCATCATCATCTTCATCATCATCCTCATCCTCATTCTCATCCTCCTCCTCCTCCTCCTCCTCCTCCTCCTCCTCCTCCTCCTCCTCATCATCATCATCATCATCATCATCATCATCATCATCGTCATCATCATCATCATCATCATCATCATCATCATCATCATCATCATCATCATCACCACCGCCACCAACATCGGATCCCTTTCCTCATTTCATCAAAGGCAAGAATTTTCCATCAAGCACTTCTTTTTTTACACCATCCATATCCCGTAAAATTAGAAAAAAAAAGAAAAAAAATATATTAAGCTTAATTACCTTATAAATCTACCGCTTAATTAGTAGACCATAAATATGAAATTTTCTTAGAACCAGCTTTTGGATTTTAAAAAGAAAGAAAGAGAAAAAAAAATAAATAAAAGATATAAAGTACACGAAATAAATATCTTTTATAAATAATTTAGAATGCTTTGATATAATATATTACCAACACCACCACCACCATTACTACTGCTACTGCTACTACTACCACTAATACTACTACTTCCACCAACACAACTATTACCACCACCACCACCACTACTACTACTACTGCACTACTGCAACTATTACTGCTGCTACTACTACTACTACTACCTCCACCACTACTTTTATTACTACTACTACTACAAGTACTGCTCTGCTGCTACTACTACAACAACAACAACAGCAACAACAACAACAACAACTACTACTACTACTACTACTACTACTACTACTACTACTACTACTACTACTACTACTACTACTACTACTACTACTACTACTACTACTACTACTACTACCACCTCCACCACTACTACTACCACCACTTCTACTACAACAACTACTACTTAGCTGCTACTGCTACCACTGTAACCACTGCTATTACTACTACTTCAAATATTCCTATTTCTTTTACTACTATCATTACAATCACCACTTCTACTGTAAGGGTAAAGCTACTAATGACTGTGATGATGATGATGATTATAAATTTAATGATGATGAAAATAATGATATTACCTATCTATCTGTTTATCTATTCAGCAATCCATCTATTTATTTGCATATCTACTTGTATCAATCTATCACAGACATACAAAAGAAGGAAAATAATAAAGCATTAAATCACTCACCATTACGCACGGACTCCATTCACTCTTGGATGAAGTACAAAATGAAATGAAAAAGAAAAAAATAGAAAAAATGTAAATAAAGTATAAGATAAAATCGTAAATAGTGTAAAAGAAACTTGTAAATAGAATGTGAGAAAGTTATGAATATATTGTAGGAGAAAAGTGTATACGTAGTGTAAAAGAAAGTTGTAAATCAAGTGTAAGAGATAAGTGTAAATAAAGCGTGAGAGCAAAAATGTAAATAAAGTCTAAAAGAAAAAAAATATGAATAAAGCGTCAGACAAAATCATAAGAGAGAAGTGTAAGTAAAATATAAAAGACAAATGAAAACAAAATTACAAATCAAGTATATAATAAAAATGTAAATAGAATGAAAAAAAAACACGTAATTAAAGGGTGAGAAAGAAGTGTAAATAGGGTTGCAAATCGAGTGTAAGTGGAAAGTGTAAATAAAGTGTTAGAGAAAGTCATCCGAGTGTTAAATCGACAGATAATTTGCCAGCAAGGTTATTGATTCCGCTCATGTCAATAGTTTAGTGAGTCAGGCTATAAATAATACCTGAGGAGGGGTGAGTTGGAGGCAGGAAGGGGTAGGAGGGAGAGAGGAAGGAGGGGAAAGAGGGAGGAGGGGAAAGAGGGAGGGAAGGATGAGGGAGAAAGGAGGAGAGAGGGAGGGAAGGAAGAGGAAGGAGGAAGAGGGAGGGAAGGATGAGAAAGGAGAAAGAGGGAGGAGAAAGAGGGAGGGAAGGATGAGGGAGAAAGGAGGAGAGAGGGAGGGAAGGATGAGAAAGGAGAAAGAGGGAGGGAAGGATGAAAGGAGAAAGAGGGAGGGAAGAGGAGGGAGGGAGAAAGAGGGAGGGAAGGGTGAGGAAAGGAGGAGAGAGGGAGGGAAGGAAGAGGAAGGAGGAAGAGGGAGGAAAGGATGAGAAAAGGAGAAAGAGGGAGGGAAAGAGGGAGGGGAAGGATGAGGAGAAAGGAGGAGAGAGGGAGGGAAGGAAGAGGAAGGATTGGAAGAGGGAGGAAGGATGAGAAAGGAGAAAGAGGGAGGGAAGAGGAGGGAGGAGAAGAGGGAGGGAAGGATGAGGAGAAGGAGGAGAGAGGGAGGAAGAGGGAGGAAAGGATGAGAAAGGAGAAGAGGGAGGGAAGAGGAGGGAGGAAGAAGGAGGGAGGAAGGAGGGGAAAGAAGGAGGAGGGAGGAGGGAGGAAGGGATAGGAAGGAGGAAGAAGGAGGGGAAGAGGGAGGAGAAAAGAAGGAGGGAAGGAGGCGGGAGGAAGGGTAGAAGGAAGAGAAAAACAAAGAGGAAGTGGAGGAGGAGAAGGTGAGGAGGGTGCGGGAAAAACAGATGGAGTGAGAGGGAATGAGAGGGGACAGACAGAGAGAAACAAAAACAAATACATCATTGAAAAGAATCAGAACAAACAAACAAACCAATCACCAAACCAAGCCAGAACAAACACACTCAAAAAAAGAAAATCACCCACACCATCTCTCTGTCTCTCTCTCAAAAAAAAGATAAATAAATAAAACAAATAAAATGAATACAAATATGAAATAAGAATTGAAAAAATAGAAAATAGATAAATGAAATCTTAAAGATACAAACATAAACAAACAAGCTGAAAAGATGAATAAATAAATCACCCATTAACAACCGAGACAAAAGGGCCCCGTCACACTCTGCTTCCCTGCGTGCTAATGGTGACGACGCAGACCGCGCGCATTGAATACAAGTATGGTGATTATGGTGATTATGGGTTATGGTGACTGATGGTGAGGTATGGTGACTGATGGTGAGGTATGGTGACTGATGGTGAGGTATGGTGACTGATGGTGAGGTATGGTGACTGATGGTGAGGAATGGGCTTCCCTTCGTGTTAATGGTGACGACAAAGACCGCACGTATTGAATAGTAGTATGATGACTGATGATGATGTATGGTGACTGATGGTGAGGTTTGATGACTCATGATTGGGGATTGGGTGAGAGAGAAAGGGAGGAGTAAGAGATGGGGGGGTTGATTGGGGGGAAGGGGAGTTTGATTGGGGGGTATGGAGGGGAGGAGGGAAGGGGGAAGAGGGAGGGTAGGAGGAAGGGATAAGGGAGAAAGGGGGAAAGCTTGAAGGACAGAAAGGAAGGGGGAGAGAGGAGGGTAGTGGGAGAGGAAGGAGAAGGGATAAACGGGAAGGAGAGAAAGGGGGGAGGTAGAAGGGGAAAAAAGGGGGGGGGATAAAGGAGAGAGAGAGAAGGAGAGGAAGGGGAATAGAGGGATTGGTGATTAGGGAGAGGGAGAGGGGAATAAGAGGGAAGTGTCGAAGGGTGATTGTTAGATCCTTGGCTGAGTTGCCGGTTGTTGATTTGTATGTAATTTTTTGTTACTCATATTTTTTCTCATTTATTTGTTTATTGAATGATTATTCATTTACCTATCTTTTCATTTATTAATTTTATCTTTTCATTTATTCATTTATATCCTCGTTTTTATCCTGATTCCTTTTCCCTCCTCCTTCTATCCTTTCTCCTTCTCACGACCTTTCTCTCACATCCTATCTTCCTCCTCCCTCTCTCTTTCTCCTTTTCTTTCTTCTCCTTTCTACTCTTGCTCCTCTTCTCTCGTATCCTTTCTACCTCCCTCCCTCTGCTTGTCACCTTTTCTCTCTCTTTCCCTCTCTCATCTTCATCTCTCCCTCCCCTCTCTCCCTCCTTCCTTCCCTCCTTCCCCTCCTTCCCTCTCTCCCTCTCTCCCACCCCTCCCTCCTTCCCTCCCTCTCCCTCCCTTCCCCCTTCCCTCCCTCTCCTCCTCCCTCTTTCCCTCCCTCTTTCCCTCCCTCTCCTCCTCCCTCCCTCCCTCCCTCCCCCCCCTCTTCCTACATCCAAACTCACAAACAGAAACTTTTTTTTCTTCTGAAATACTGATGATCCTTAAAAAAAAAGTTTTGCAAAGTATTTACTCGAGGTTTTCGAATGGAATTCAAAAGGGAGAGGGAGAGGGAGAAGAAGAGGAAGAGGAAGAAAAAGAGGAAGAGGAAGAGGGAGAAAAAGAGGAAGAGGAAGAGGAAGTGGAATTGGAAGTGGAAGAGGGAGAGAAAGAGGGAGAGAAAGAGGAAGAGGTAGAGGAAGAGGAAGAGGAAGTGGAAGTGGGAGAGGAAGTGGAAATGGAAGTGGAAGTGGAAGTGGAAGAGGAAGAGGAAGAGGAAGAGGAAGAGGAAGAGGAAGAGTGAGACAGAGAGGGAGCGGGAGAGGGAGAGGGAGAGGGAAGGGAGAGGGAGAGGGAGAGGGAGAGGGAGAGGAGAGAGGGAGAGGGAGAGAGGAGAGGAGAGAGAGAGAGAGAGAGAGAGAGAGAGAGAGAGAGAGAGAGAGAGAGAGAGAGAGAGAGAGAGAGAGACAGAGAGAGAGAGAGGGGGAGGGAGAGGGAGAGGGAGAGGGAGAGGGAGAGGGAGAGGGAGAGGGAGAGGGAGAGGGAGAAGGGAGAGGGAGAAGGAGAAGGAGAGAGGAGAGAGGAGAGAGGAGAGGAGAGAGGAGAGAGGAGAGAGAGAGAGAGGAGAGAGAGAGAGAGAGAGAGAGAGAGAGAGAGAGAGAGAGAGAGAGAGAGAGAGAGAGAGAGAGAGAGAGAGAGAGAGAGAGAGAGAGAGAGAGAAAGAAAGAAAGAAAGAAAGAAAGAAAGAAAGAAAAGAAAGAAAGAGACAGAAAGAAAGACAAACAGAGACAGAGACACAGATAAAAAGAGAAAGACTAAGAGAGAAAAAGACCAGTATTTTTTTTAACGTCAGACTCTTTTCAAAAATGGCGGAATTGCGGACAGAATATGAAAATTAGGAAAGTGAAAAAAGTTTTAATGACGGACGTTGTGGGTGGGAATTCCTTTATAAGGGGGGGGAGGGAGAAGGGAAAGGGGGGAGGGAGAAGGGAAAGGGGGGAGAGGGAGGGAGGGGAAAGGGAGAGGGAGGGAGGGGAAAGGTGGGAGAAGGAGGAGAGGAAAGGGGGAAAGGGGGAGAGGGAGGGAGGGAAAAGAGAGGGAGAGAGGGAGGGAGGGAGAGGGTTAGAGGGAGGAGGGGAAATGGAGGAGAGGGAGGAAGGGAGAGAGGGAGGAGAGGGAGGGAGAGGGGGTTAGAGGGAGGGAGGGGAAGTGGGGGAGAGGGAGGGGGGGGAAAGGGGGAGGGAGGGAGGGAAAGGGGTGAGAGGGAAGGAGGGAAAAAGGAAAGAGGAGGGACAAAACTGAGGGCGAGGGGAGAGGAGGGGAAGGGAGAGGGGAGTAAAGGGGGTGGAAAAGGAGGGGGAAAGGAGAGGCAAGAGAATAATGGGGTGAGAGGGAGAGAGGGGGAAAAGGTGAGACAATAAGAGGGAGAGGAGGGAGGGAGGTAGGGGGAGAGGGGACAAAATAAAGGGGTGGAAGGGAGGGAAGAGGAGGGATGAGGAGAAAGGGAGAGAGGAAAGGGAGGAAAAGGAGAGAGGGACGGACATATGGGCGTGAGAGAGAGGAGGAGGAAGGGAGGAAATTGAGGGGAGTAGGAAAGGAGAGGGAAGAACATGATGA
This sequence comes from Penaeus vannamei, assembly GCF_042767895.1. Taxonomy (NCBI): domain Eukaryota; kingdom Metazoa; phylum Arthropoda; class Malacostraca; order Decapoda; family Penaeidae; genus Penaeus; species Penaeus vannamei. Next base: position 19,595,715 of record NC_091574.1, read on the forward strand.
AATTGAGGGGAAGGAGAGAGGGGTGAAAATGAAAAGAAAGAAGAAATAGGAGAGGGAAGGAGGAAAGTGAAGAGGAAGAGGGGAGGGGCAGGAAGGGAGGAAGGGAAGAAAGAGAGGGGAGAAAATAGGAAATAAAATAAGGTGGTGGAAAAGAGAGAAGAAAGTGAGGGCAAAGGAAGAAGGGAGAGAAAGGGGCATGGAAGGGAAAAGATGAAAGAGAAACATTCTGAATATTTCTAAAAAGATAAATAAATAAATAGATAAATTAAAGGTAAATAAATAAATAGATAAATTAAAGGTAAATAAATAAATTAATGAATAAACACAAGAAATAACAGTAAATCAAAGGAACATAAATATAAAAGATGAAAAAATAAGAAAACGGAGAACGCACACACACAAAAGAAGAAAAACAGTGAAAAATATAGTCTTTCAAAATTGTTATGATCTGCCATGATCCATACAAAAATAGATAAATAAATAATTAAATAAGTAAATAGATAAAATCACAGTCATCATAAAATAAATATAAAATCCTAAAAAGTATGATAGATGGAGAAATAACGAAGCAGAAATAGGTCATGAGGAAAATAATCAGAATATTGGAATTGAAACAACTTTCTTGATTAAAAGAGAAGGAAAAAAAGAAAGATCAAATAACATAGAGAAAGAGAGAAAGAAAAAAAAATGAAAGAAGGACAAATAATATGAAGAAGAAGAAAACAGAGAGAGTAAGAAAGAGAGAGAGAAAAAAGACATAAAAGAATTGGAGAAATGGGACTTTCTTTTTGAAAATGGCGGTCGTCTTTCGTGTAAAATCAGTGGGATGAAGGCCCTTCCTTTTAAGAAAAAATCTAAT
>NC_091574.1:19606573-19609073 GCF_042767895.1 Penaeus vannamei
GGGTTTGTTGCAGACAGACAGAGACAGAGATATTGATATACGCTGTAGATAAAGGCGGAGGAGAAGGAGGAGGGAGGAGGAGGGTAGGGTAGGAGGAGTAGAAGAGGTATCAGGAGTGGAGGAGGAAGGGGAGAGGTGGAGAGTAAGAGTAGGGTAGGAGGAGGAGGAGGGAGGGAGAGTAAGAGTAAGAGGTAAGGGGGGTAGGAGGAGTAGGAAGGGGAGGAGGAGGAGTGGGGAGGGAGTAGGAAGGAGTAGAAGTAGGAGGTGGAGTGGGGAGGAGGGAGGAGGAGGAGGAGGAGGAAGAGAAGGGGAGGAGGAGGAGGAGGGAGGGAGGGAGGAAGAGTAGGAGGAGGAGGAGGAGTGGGAGGAGGAGGGAGGGAGGGAGGAGGGAGGAGGAGGAGGAGGATGGCAGCGATCCCGATTACTCGACCACTCGGCACGGCTGTTCTCGGAAGATTGAGTTACCATTTTCCGTCCTATTAGGGGGGGTGACGGGGTGACGGGGGGTGGAGTGAGAAGGGGGGATGGGGGAGTGGAGGGGTGTGAGGGGAGGGAGTTTCCTCATGACATGACGCGGGGGAAGGAGGAGTGCATGAGCTGATGGGGAGGGAGTCAACAGGGTTTTGTTGCCAAGACAGAGGGCAGAGACAGAGATATTGATATACGCTTGTAGTGGATAAAGGGAAGGGAAGGGGAGGGGAAGGGAGGGGAGGGGTGGAATGGAGGGGGAAGGGGAGGGAGGGGGGTGGGATGGGAGGAAGGGGAGGGGAGAAGTGGAGTGAAGGGGGAAGGGGGAGGGTGGAAGGAGGTGGAAGTGGAGGGGGGAAGGGGAGGGAGGGGTGAGAGGGAGAGGGGAAGGAGGTGGAGGTGGAGTGGAGGGGAAGGGGGAAGGGAGGGGTGGAGTGGAGGGGGAAGGAGGGAGGGGTGGAGTGGAGGGGGAAGGAGAGGGAGGGGTGGAGGTGGAGGGGGAAGGGGGAGGGGAGGGGTGGAGTGGAGGGGGAAGGGAGGGGAGGGGTGGGAGTGGAGGGGGAAGGGGGAGGGGAGGGGTGGGAGGGAGGGGGAAGGGAGGGAGATGGGAGGGAGGAGGAAGGGGAGGGAGGGGTGGAGTGCAGGGGGAGGGGAGGGGGAGGGGAGGGGTGGAGTGCAGAGAGGGAAGGGAGGGGGAGGGGTGGAGTGGAGGGGGAAGGGGGAGGGGAGGGGTGGAGTGGAGGGGGAAGGGGAAGGGGTTGAGTTGGAGGGGGAAGGGAGGGGAGGGGGAGAGTGGAGAGGGGAAGGGGAGGAGAGAGGGTAGGGAATGGAGGAGGGTTGAGGTTACGGAGGGGAAGGGTGAGGGAGGCGGAAGGGAGGGGAGGGGTTAAGTGGAGGAGAGGGGGAAGAGGGTTGAGTTGGAGGAAAGGAGAAGGGGGAGGGAAGGGATGGAATAGGGTTGGAGTTGGGAGGACAGGAGGGAGAGGCGAAAAGGGCAAGGGGAGTTAAAATCGAGAGAGGGAGAGGAGGGGAAGGGATGGGCAGGAGGGCAGGAGGAAGGGAGGAAAAGGGCAAAGGGAGGTTGAGAGAGAGAGGGAGGAAGGAGGGGAGGGAAGGGTGGAGGGGGAGGGAGGAGGGCAGGAGGGGAGAGGGACAAGGGAGGGTTGAGAGAAAGGGGAAAGAGGAGGGAGGGAGGGGAAGGGTGGAGGGGCAGAAGGGGGAAGGGGGAGAGGGTAAAGGAGAGGAATTGAGAAAGAGGGAAGGAGGGGAAGGGAAGGGCAGGAGGGGGAGGGGAATTTTATGTCTAAATAGGTTTCCTTGGGAATATGTATGTAGAGGCAGGAACATAAGAATCTTCCTTTCTCATTTAAACTTATCTTTTGAGTAGTAAACAAAACAAACCAAAGACAGGCAAACAATTAAACAAGCAGACAGATAGTCAGACAGACACCTGCAAGCACAAACAAGCAACCAGAGAGACAGACATACACACACATCAACAAACAAACAAAAAAATAGACACATACAAACAGACAAACAAACAGACAGACTGAAAAGACAAACAAACAGATGCACAAACAAGGAAACAAAACAAGCAAAGACACAAAACAAAGAAACAAAACAAGCAAAGACACAAAACAAACAAAAAAACAAGCAATGGTACAAAACAAACAAACAAAACAAGCAAAGATACAAAACAAAGAAACAAAACAAGCAAAGACACAAAAACAAACAAACAAAGACACACAAACAAACAAAATCACAAAGACAAACAAAACAAAACAAAACAAACAAACAAACCACTCAACCCCAAAAACCCATTTTCTCCCACTATCAACATCTGCATCAGCCCCCCCCCGCCCCCCACTCCCCAATCCTGCCCCCCACTCCCCAATCCTTCCCCCTCCCCCCACCCCCACCCCCTCCGGTTTCCCCTCGCCAAGGATATCATCTCAGATCCTACACATTTGTCTCGTGTCCAAGACTGTCTTTAAGGATCCTCCGAGGAGACATTCCATTTATTTTTTTTCTT
>NC_091574.1:19626573-19629073 GCF_042767895.1 Penaeus vannamei
AAAAGAAAAAGAAAAAAACATAGAGTGAGCGAGAAAGAAAGACAAAATGAAATTGAAAAAGGAAAAGCCACTGTCGGCCATTGCTGACATGTCAACAACCAGTGACACATTTTTGCCCGGGAAATTATGTTAATTACGAATAGCAGGACAGGACAAATTGGCAGATGTGGCAACATTGCGCCGCCATTTTTTTTTTAAGAGAAAGGAAATTTGGCAACACTGTCTAGGATATTTTAGGATGACATACTGTACAGTGACATGGTTTCCGATCTTGGCGTCGTTATTAATAAGTAATTAGCAGTATTTTGGGCCAAGTGTCCTTTGGTTAGTTCTCTCTGATCAAAAAGGGATTTAAAAAAAGGCTGAAGAAAGGCGTTTTTTTCATCCCATTGCTTTCGTCGTCTTTTTTTTTTTTTTTTTTTTTTTTGAGTTTGGTTTGTCTGACTGTCTGTCTGTCTCTTTCTCTTTCTTTTATTTTCTCTTTCTCTCTCTCTCTCTCTCTGTCTGTTTGTCTGTCTCTTTTTCTCTCACTCTCTCTCTTCTTTCTCCCTCACTTCCTTCTCTCTCTCTCTCTCTCTCTCTCTCTCTCTCTCTCTCTCTCTCTCTCTCTCTCTCTCTCTCTCTCTCTCTCTCTCTCTCTCTCTTTCTCTCTCTCTCTCTCTCTCTCTCTTTCTCTCTCTCTCTCTATCCCTCTTTCCGTCTCTCCCTCTCCCATCTTCCTCTTTCTTCTTTCATCATCCCTTTCTCCCTGTGCTCGAACGAACGAAAAGGATAACAAGTCGTAATTTTAAGTTTAAAAAGAGTGATGTGTGCTTTCAACTACGCAGTGTATACTCTTCCACTACAACGGAATTAGGAAATAATTTGAGGCATTTTTCTATTGCCAGACTAACACGCAGACAGACATGCCGATGTGTACACACGCGCCCACACTTGTCCTGGCAGATGAATGCGTATACACATGCGCACAAATAAACTTAGATGTATAGATGAATCACGCATAAACGTGCATACATACACTCACAAGCACGCACACACGTAAGCACGTACACGCACACACACACACCAAACACACGCTCTCTCTCTCTCTCTCTCTCTCTCTCTCTCTCTCTCTCTCTCTCTCTCTCTCTCTCTCTCTCTCTCTCTCTCTCTCTCTCTCTCTCTCTCTCTCTCTCTCTTTCACTTTCTTTTTCTCTCCCTCTCCCTCTCACATCAAACACTCTCCCGCTACAATCTACACCCTTCTTTACTTTGCATGTTTATTGGAGAATTTGCTCTCTTGCGAAAGTTCTAGGAAAGAAAGAGACCAATATTATCATTGCTCTTCGTTAGCAGGGTATGCGGGATTAACAGATAAATATATATATATATATATATATATATATATATATATATATATATATATATATATATATATGGCCAGCCAGACAAACAGACAGACAAACAAACATCCATCCATCCATCCATCCATCCATCCATCCATCCATCCATCCATCCATCCATCCATCCATCCATCCATCCATCCATCCATCCATCCATCCAACCATCCAACCATCCATCCATCCATCCATCCATCCATCCATCCATCCAACCATCCATCCAGCCATCTATCCATCCATCCATCCATCCATCCAACCATCCATCCAGCCATCCATCCATCCATCCATCCATCCATCCATCCATCCAGCCAGACAGACAGCCAGACAAACCGACAGACAGTCAGTCAGTCAGCCAGCCAGACAAACCGACAGTCAGACAAACCTACAGTCAGACAGACAGACAGACAAACCGACAGCCATCCAACCATCCATCCAGCCAGCCAGCCAGACAAACCGACAATCAGACAGACAGACAGACAAACAGACAGACACAGACAGACAGACAGACGACCCCTTCCTCCGCAAGATAACCCGAGCCCTTGCGAGAGGCGATTCCCCGGCGGTAACAAGCCCTGAACAAACAGCCTCTGCCAGCAATGGAGAAGAGAGTCTCGCTCGCTATTATCCGAATGCGGTTCTCTGCTCGCGTCGAGGTCCCTTAATAGGCCAATTAACACCGAACTGAAATAGACTCAATTCACCCTCAATTCAATATGAATTAAGGGTTTTGGTGAGTAGATGCTGGGTCATGTGGGTGAGAAATTGATGGATGGGGAGAGGTGGGGAGGGAAGGGGGGAAGGGGGTGAGGATATGGGTGGGAAGGGAGAGGGGGATGAAGGAATGGAATAGGGGGAGAGGAAAAGGGGAAAAGGGGAGGAGGGGAGTGCTGAAGGAAGAGGGGGAGAGGAAATTAGGAGAGAAGGGGAGGGGAGGAAGGGAGAAGGGGGAGGAGATGTTAGAAAGGGAGAGGATGAAAGGGGGGGAGGAGGGGATGAAGGTAGGATAGGAAGAAAGAAGGGAGAGAGGAAGGGGAGAGGAAGATAAGATGGGAAAGTAGAGGAAAAAGGGGAAAAGGGGGGGATGAAGGATTTTCGTGTATATGCAGACGACCATTGATGCT
>NC_091574.1:19674073-19676573 GCF_042767895.1 Penaeus vannamei
ATTATCATTATTATTATTATTATCATTATTATTATCATTATTGTCATTTTTATTACTATAGTCATCACTATTGTTTATATTATTATTTGTATTGTTATTATTACTATTATTATTATTATCAATATAACACTGTTATTGTCATTATTATTACTATTATCTTTATTATTATCATCATTGTTATTATTATTATTATTATTACTATTATTATTGATATTATTATTATTCCTATTATTATTTATATTATTATTATTCCTGTTATTATTGATATTATTATTATTCCTATTATTATTATCATCATTATTACTATAATTATTATTTTTATATGGCACCAGTTGATTTAATTTACTCATAATCATAGAAATACAAACATATTCGAAAACACACACAAATAAATGCAGAAGAATGCAAACATACACACACAAAACCCCAAACACAAAAAAAAAACATAAATTAAACATAAACAAAAATAAAAACAAACACAAACACGAACATAAACATTAGCACACACAAACATAAACACAAACACGAACATAGATATAAACAAACACAAACATAAACAAACGCAAAAAAAACATACACAAACAAGCACGAACCTAAAAATAAGCACAAACATAACCAAACACACAAAAAACATACCCAAACAAGCCCGAACCAACACAGGTAATAAGAAGGAATTACACCTTTAAGGAATCTCTCGACAGGTATTGATTTATTCGGGGATTTTTCAAGGGGATTTTTCTTCGTTTTTTTTGTTTGTTTGTTTTTTTGTTTCTTTGTTTCAGATAAATGAGAATCCATGAGTGATAATCCTCTGGGGTAATAGGTATTTGTGCACACGGATACATACATAGACGCGCACATCCACGAACCCATACGTACATACGAGTGAACAGAGATGGGTTTATATATGTATGTGTGTGTGTGTGTGTGTGTGTGTGTGTGTGTGTGTGTGTGTGTGTGTGTGTGTGTGTGTGTGTGTGTGTGTGTGTGTGTGTGTGTGTGTGTGTGTGTGTGTGTGTGTGTGTGTGTGTGTGTGTGTGTGTGTGTGTGTGAAAAAGAAGAAGAAAAGGAAGAAGAAGAAGAACAAGAACAAGAACAACGACAAAAAGAAGAACAAAAAGAAGAAGAATTAGAAGGAGAAATAGCATGCAGCGCCACGCAGAGATCAGCACAGACACATGTTATTCCAAGCAAAGTGAAAAATATCTTTATTTATGAAGCTCTCAGAGAAAGAAAGATGGCGCCATTAACAGAAATAATAAGATAATTAATCTCAACTAAAAGGTGGAGAAAAGGAGGAGGGAATAATTTACGAGGAGAGGAGGAGAGAGAGGAAGAAAGAGGGGAAGTGGGAGAGGAAAGGAGGATTTAGGAGAGAGAGAGAGAGGAAGAAAGAATGGAAGTGGGAGAGGAAAGAAGGATTTAGGAGAGAGAGAAAGAGGAAGAAAGAGGGGAAGTGGGAGAGGAAAGGAGCATTTAGGAGGAGAGAGTGAGCGAGAGAGAGAAAGAGATAGATAGATAGATAAGAGAGAGAGAGAGAGAGAGAGAGAGAGAGAGAGAGAGAGAGAGAGAGAGAGAGAGAGAGACGGACAGAAAGAGAGAGAGAGAGAGGGAGAGAGGGAGAGAGAGAGAGAGGAAATGAGAAACGGAAGTAGGAAAGAAAATAATAACTTACGAGGAGAGAACGGAAATGAGAGAGAAAAAAAAAAGAACGAACAGGAGGGGAGAAACGAATGAGTTACGAAGAGAGAGAAAGGGGAAGAAAGAACGGAAGAGAGAGAGAAAAGGAATAATTTAGGAGAAGAAACAGAGAGAGAGAGAGAAAAAAGAATAATTTAGGAGAAGAAACAAAGAGAGAGAGAGAGGAGAATAAGAAAAAGGATTTGGGTGAAATAGGGAAGTGGGAAAAGATAAAAAGAATTATTTATGAGGTGAGAAGAAAAGATGAGATAAAAAGGGAAGAGGGAGATAGAGATAATGATAGAAATGTACAGGAGAAGGAAAAGAGAGACGGAAACAAAGAAAATAAAAGGTGGAGGAGGAGGAGGAAGAAAAGGAAGAAGAAGGAGGAGAAGGAGGTGATGAAGATAAACAGGAGGATAGATAGGAGAAGAAGAAGAAGGAAAGAAACAGGAAAATAAGGAGAAAGAGAATTCGAAGAAGAAAGAGAAGAAAAGATAGACAAAAGAAATAGACAATCATGCACCCCAACCACAATTAGGCCTACCACAGTACAGCCCTCCCCCCTCCCCCCAACCCCCTCCCCCCACAGTCCCCCCACAGTCCCCCACCCCTCCCTCCCCCATCCTTCCCTTTGCACCATTAAGAATTCCATCCACACCTGCCCGTCCCTCCCTCCCCCCACTATTTCCCCTCTATTTTCCTCCTACCTTTCTCTCAGGTCTCTCCTCTGCCTCATCCTCTTGGCTGTCATCCTTCCCCTCTTCTCCCCTCTCCCTACACCTCTCCATCTCTCCCTTCTGGGCCCTTCCTTCCCCCT